>NC_135211.1:15678548-15753548 GCF_052324685.1 Brachyhypopomus gauderio | reverse complement strand
TCTCTGTCTCTCTCTCTCTCTTTCACACACACACTCACACACACACAAATAAACAAACAAACACTCACACAGTGCAGAACAGGAAAACAAGCCTATTCATAGTCACATACGTAGATCCAATACAAACACCAGAAACAAACTTCTATAGCCCATCAATTAAGGAAAACTCTCACACACACACACACACACACACACACACACACACACACACACACACACACACACACACACACACACACACACACACACACAAAGAATTAGCAGGGAGAGCAATGTTCACTCTAAAACTTGTTTTCCCACTGTACAACCCTGACTGTTTTCTCCAAGCGAAGGAGGTTGACCTGCAGGTCTTGAGGCAGTATGACAAGCATCCTTCTTCTGGTTGGCAAACATCACGTAAGGTCTGTAAGCTATGCGAACAGCAGTGAGATCTCTGCAGGTCAGCGCTACAGACGGCTCAGCGTTTGCAGAATGCCACACTTTGAACCCGACCAGCACCACTCTGTGGCTTCTCTTCTCCTCTGTGATGGCCTTAAGCACAAAAGAGACTGCAGCGCTTATGAAAAGATGATTTTTCATTCTCATTTACTCAGTTGTGACAGCAGATCTCCGCTCGGATTGGTCAAATTTGGCGCCATTCACAACGCCCCACGTGTCTTTGCTGCGGCGATGGCCATGACACCCCCCAAACAATACACAATGCGGGCGGCACACCCTCGGGTCCTCCATGCCTGGCACCATTACACAGTCTGATGCACCACCACGTGAGGGTCAGGTGCCCCAACGTCATGGCAGTAACCCCAAGCTTCCACCCATCACCCAGCATGCACCCAAAAACCAACCCACCCATCAGTATACACGGAAGCCTTGACCCCACACCCCTGCTGTAGATCATAAATCATCAACACACTCAAAACCAACCCAACTCTAGTTTTTTCAAGCGTAGTTCTGGACTACATTGCTCTGAGGGATATGTGGGGTATCTGTTTTCAAACTTGTTTTCCATATTCCAAACTTGCTGCCATATTCATCGCCATATTTATTGCCTGAAGGTTCAGCATGACATCAATCTGATGTGGGCCTAATGGGTTACTACTTTAAAAGAGTGTCTAAGGAGTCACTCTCTTATGCATGAAAACCTTAAGTAACAAACTTAAGGTACAAATGAAATTGCCACAAAAAACGTACGAGATGTGTTGAGATGAAATTTTGTTACACATCATGTCCATAAAAAAATAGTAAATATCTATGGAATGTATGACACATTTAATAATACTGGTGAATTTCTATTAATATTTATTACAATATTTTGTTTGTTTTGTTTCTTTTGTCACTTTTTGCTTTTCTATCAAAGGGCATTTTTAGAAATATGATGTTTTTGCATAAAAATCTGTAAAGCTAGGCACCAGTTTGCCAGCTCTTCTAGTGACACTGTGGACATGGTGCTGGAAGTTTGCTCAGGCACAGATGCAAGCACACACACACACACACACACTCCTTCTACACACCTCACACAAACACGCAGACACACACACACACACACACACACACAGACAGACAGACAGACAGACACACACACACATACACCCCCTACGCACCTCCTCATATGTTGCAGTTCGGAACACACATGTCCAAACCAGCAGTCACAAGGCTACTCGTCACATAAACACACACACAAACACCCTATACACCCTACACACCTTCTCATATGCTCTAGTCCAGAACACACATGCCCAAACCAGCTGAGTCACGAGGGTACTTCACACACACACACACACACACACACACACACACACACACACACACACACACACACACACACACACACACACACACACACACCCCCACTCCCCATTTTCATTCACACACACATCTGTCAGCAGTCTCTACCAAACTGGTTTAATCCTGATCCATAAATGTTTTGACGCTGACGTGTCAGTCTGAGTTTACTATACAGGTGACCTCATGAGCTCATGCACACAGAGTGGGAGCTGGCGCACTCACGAATGCAGATGGTGGAGAGGAGGCGTGTGGCGATGAAAGGGGGAAGGCAGTTGGGGAACGCTGGCTGCAGCACGTAGTTGGAGAAGGTGAGGGCGATCACAGCCAGAGTGGTGGGGTACATGATCCACACCGCACTCCACAGCAGCAAGAACCTGTTGTTAGAAACACACCTGTTACGTCTTGGTAATCACAAATGGGTTTCGGAGTATCTGTCACAGTCTCCTAAAATTAAATATAAACTTGCAACTCCTACTTATTCTCTCTAAAATAAAAAAGAGTTTAAAGTTGTAATGGATTTGGCCTCCAGCCCTGCTTCATGTGGACTACATTCCCCATAATCCTCCTGTCTGTTCCAAATTCCCCATCTCTTTGTTTCTTCTTTGTCTAGTTATCCCCAGATGCGTATAGCTCCCTGTGTCAATCTCTCTTTCCAAAGTATCACTCAGGTTACATCGATTGTTTCTAAGTCGTAGTTTGTGGTAATTCCCTTTGGTGGTGGTTTTGGACTCATGCCTGGGTTCTCCGTTTTGGCTCTATCGCCTGTTCCCTGTTGAATATTGGATCTGGTTGTTCCCTGTAATTTCCCTGTGTGCGATTCCATTTCTGTACTCTGATCCTGACAGAGATTACTGGATTATTCTCCATATACAGCACTTTTAGAGTACTTTTTAGAGAACCTGACTTTGTACAATGCACTTTATTATTCATAAAATCACTTTGCAAAAAAACCCCACCAATGTGCCAAGGTGAGGTTGGAGGTTGGAGAAGTACGCCATCCTATAATGTTGATAAAAACACCTACTGTACATGCCAATAGAAAGCAGAAGGACACACATACCCCACCAGGCCCCCGAAGATCTCTGTCACATAGGAGTAATCTCCCCCCGACTTTGGGATGGTGACACCGAGTTCAGCATAGCACAGAGACCCTAGAGCGCAGATTCCTCCACCGAGGACCCAGACGATCAGCGAGAACCCCACGCTGCCGGCATGTTCTAGAACCCCCTTCGGAGAGATGAAGATACCAGAACCAATGATGTTGCCTGTGGGCAAAAGAGTTTGATATTTACTAAACAAAGCCTCTTCATATTTTTTCCACAAACAAAACGAAAACTGATTTGCTAGGCTGGGTCTGTTGTTAAAGGTCTTATCTCTCTTGAGAAGTTCATTTTGCACTTCCTGTTTCAGACCACCTACATGACATTTGCCTCAGTAGTTGTTCCAGTGTGCTGTGGTTTATTTGTGACTGATGATTGGTGCTAAAAGCTTTGAGATTGTCTCTCTCTCTGTGCCTCTTTGTCTCTTCCCATCTCTTAGTGTCACTGCTTGTCTAATGTTGTTCATGATCTAGTCTTCTGTGTCACTATCTGTGTGGTGTGGTCTACTGCCCATGGTCTAGTCCTCTGAGTCACTACCTGTACAGTGTGGTCTATGGTCTAGTCCTCTGAGTCACTACCTGTACAGTGTGGTCTATGGTCTAGTCCTCTGAGTCACTACCTGTACAGTGTGGTCCATGATCTAGTCCTCTGAGTGACTACCTGTACAGTGTGGCCTATGGTCTAGTCCTCTGAGTGACTACCTGTACAGTGTGGTCTATGGTCTAGTCCTACCTGTACAGTGTGGTCTATGGTCTAGTCCTCTGAGTCACTACCTGTACAGTGTGGTCCATGATCTAGTCCTCTGAGTCACTACCTGTACAGTGTGGTCTATGGTCTAGTCCTCTGAGTCACTACCTGTACAGTGTGGTCTATGGTCTAGTCCTACCTGTACAGTGTGGTCTATGGTCTAGTCCTCTGATTCACTACCTGTACAGTGTGGTCCATGATCTAGTCCTCTGAGTCACTACCTGTACAGTGTGGTCTATGGTTTAGTCCTCTGTGTCACTACATGTACAGTGTGGTCTATGGTCTAGTCCTCTGAGTCACTACCTGTACAGTGTGGTCTATGGTCTAGTCCTACCTGTACAGTGTGGTCTATGATCTAGTCCTCTGAGTGACTACCTGTACAGTGTGGTCTATGATCTAGTCCTCTGAGTCACTACCTGTACAGTGTGGTCTATGGTTTAGTCCTGTGTCACTACCTGTCCACCATTGCCTACTTAAACCTTATCTTTAAAAAGCGACACTGATTTATTTTTCCTGCATGAGCAGACAGATCTCGCTTTTCTCAGCACTTCCTATCTGGTAAAACATCAGCGAGGCAACAAAAACAACAATAACAATAACAACAACTTCAAGTCAGCAGAGACAGGGGTTGTGAAATCAGGATCAGAGTCCACAGGTAATAAACTCCAACTGAAGCGACTGGTGAGGAACAGGCCAGGTCAAAGGGTCCTGTGATTGTGTCCACTAACCCCGAGGATGTCTGAACAATAGTGTCCTGTGATTGAGTCCACTAACCCCGAAAATCTCTGAACATTATTGTCATGAGCAGAGACTCAAGACCGTCAGTGAAACTAACTTTGTGTAATCGTTTCTGGTGGTTCTTTGTGCAGATTACAGCGTGATTAGCGCGTTGACCTTGACCTTCAAAGGTGTCTGTGATGAGTTGGAGGCACAGGGACCGTACTGCCCACAAATGTTGAATATGCAATACCAGTTCACAATGTGTATAGAGTAGTGCTTGATTAGGAATGGACAAACCGCCAGCTGTATATGGCACAGAAACATGGGAAATTCCGTCACGTTTCCAGCAGCTAACATGGGTTTCTCTCCCACTGTAGACAAAGTCTGATAGGTTGTGCTTCTGAGATGATATTCTGCACACCACTATTAAATTCAGATGCAATTCGCCTGTGGCCTACCTATTTATTCCTTGATTCTCCTTACTGTCCATTGACCCATCTGATTCCCTAGCCATGTCATTCATAACCACTGCCTTACACTGGTAATGTTTCCTTTTTTTTAATTGCTCATCCCTTGAAAAAATTATTTGTGGGAAGTCCAGGAGTCCAGTATTTTGAAGATACTAGAGCTGGCACACCTAGCCGATGTTCAAAGTCACTTCTGCATAACGCAGCTCTGAACTGAACATACAATGTTTTGGGCTCTGGCTGATATGTACAGCACGTCATGTGACATATCACTTGTTGGAATGTAATATTGGTGTGAAAATGGTGGTGCGAATCTAATATTACTTTATGGTCGGAGCATAAAATTTAACCCCGGAGGAAGCTGATGCTGAAAAACTGGTTTTGCCTATTCTGAATGAGATGAATTCCACACTCAGGCAACATACAGGAAAATACAGAAACTGTTAAACATTAAGCAAGTCAGTAGTTTAAATTAATTCTTTGATATCCTGTAAATGGGGGGCCCATTTCAAACATCTGGTTCTTTCAGACCTGCTGTAAAACACATGGGGACATGTACACATGGAAAGGGCTCGTCAGTTGAGTACATGCTCAGTTGCTTTTCAGACTAGAAACTAAACGACAGATTCTTAATAGTGTAAATCTCCAGTAAGATCTGTTTTCATACACAATAATTACAAGGTAAAAGGATTTCAAAGCAATCCACGATCACCTTGGTGATTCATAATCGGCTTGGTAAAACTACACCTTGGTGATGATTGTCCTTACATGCCCATGCAACATTTTCACTAGATCTGTCTTCTAGGCCCATGTCAGTTGGAAGGGGGTGTGATGTAGTCCCCTCAGTTTGTATATGTAAATAATAGCAGCCACATGCAGGCTAGACATTCTGTATCTGATGTCAGCCATGTTTCGAACAATGTTGCCAATAACAACATCTGCCCGTTGCTGGTCAGATGCAGTTGCAAACACTGTTGATGACAACATTACAAAAGAGACCACAGCTGTTAGGTAAAATGGTTAGGCTACAAATATACTGTAAACTTATTATACCTTTAACTATTAAGGTAGCTAAATATATAGAAAAATATACAGAAAAATATAGAAGGCAATCTTGGGCACAGGATATAGGATGAAAAACAAGGCTTGCTTTACTTTACAAGCTGTTTTCGTTCTGGTTCAGTTCCACAGTAGTACACTGTCTGTACTAAATGTAATGTAATCAAGCATGAAGTGTTTATTAGCTGGGCTGCCCAAGGAAGATGAGTTCACTCTTTGAGTCTTGGTCCTCTCAATGTTTCTTTCTTAATTCCACCCAGGGAGTTTTTCTTGCCACCTTCACCTTTGTCTTGCACATTAGGGACCATGTATCTATGAAGTGACACTATTTTGCAATGACTAGGGAACTCTTGTGCTTATATTGTTTGCTATATTTCATAACAACAAAGAATAGACACTGTGTGTCATGAATAGATCAGAAAGCATTTTCTCCGTTTCTGTTTTGCTCGACGTCTCTAGAGGAGCAAAAGGTGGAGCAGAGGATGGAGGCGCAGCTGTATGACAGAGTGGACACACAAGACACTAAGAGCAGCTCCACCTCTCTGGGCACGTGTGATCCACAGCCCCCTAGTAATCACTAGTGTGTGTGTGTGTGTGTGTGTGTGTGTTCTAACTGCACAGATGGGTTAAAAGCGGAGGACAAATTTCGATTGCGGTGTAAAAATCACAATTGACAAAATACGGCACATTTACATTTACCTCTCCTCCACCTCGTTTCTCTCCTATCTGAAATGCACAATCAGATGATCCAGCACAATAACAGGCCCAGAAAGCAGCGAACCAATGCACTGATAACGTATTTATTTAAGAACACACACATAGAGCAAACAGAGTTTATTCATTTTTTAAACATGCATTCATGCAAAATAAATGAATGAAATAATGTATGTATGACAAACATCTGTCTGTCTTTACATACAAACTCAGCTATATATATTTCATAGCTTCGTGCAAATTCATGCAAATGTTTCCATAATAGCTGTATGGAAGGGTGGAGCAAATGTCAATGTCTTTACATATGAACTGAGCCATATATATTTTCACAGCTTTCTCAAGTTAGAGGAATTTCCTGTTTGTCAACTTTAGTCAACCCAGGTAGACAGAAAACCATGAATTCTTCCCCAGAGTAATAAGGCGGTGGCTGAAGGCCAGTGTCAGACCCACTGCACAGGACTTCCTGATCAGCTCACTGAGTAAAGGGCCCTACATGTGGTATCTATGTGCCAACCAGCTGTTTAAAAGGTAAAGATGAGGTTACACTAGTTACCAGTGTGGTTATGCAAGTTATGTGGGAGGTTACACTGGGTACAAGTGAAATTACGCTTGTTACGAGTCTCATGTACACGGTAAATGGCCTGAGCCTTCTCAGGATGTCTTGCTCTGGTCTATTGTCCATGTTACTTATTCTGAGCCAGTAAATACCAGTTACCAAAAAATTCATGCGAAATTACCTTAATATTATGCTGCTTATCAAATGTTGCAACACTGATATCAAAGAAGGGTATAATATGCGAATGGGCTTGTTGACAAATCACTGTTGTGAGTGTGTGAACGTGCACACGCGCGTGTGTGTGTGCATATACATGCACAAATTTCAGATTTTTTTCCAGATGAATGTTTTGTATGAGAATTCCAGGTGAGCAATCTGCACAAGTGATCCAGATTGTAATTCCAGATTACAAGATCTACTTTTTGATCCACAAATGTACATCATGCAAACCTATCATTTACCCATGTCACATCAAACAGTCATCCATGTATTGAAATGTACTGCAAATTACTACAGTCTAAACTTATGTAGCAATATAACTGCATTCTAGTATTTTATTAACCATTTTGCTTAGCTCTGGAATTAGCCTCTCCTGCTCATTCATCTTCCATCTAATTAAGCATGGGTGTTTGAGAAACACAAACTGGGAGGGAAGCCGTTATTGTCGGGTGTGAACACTGTTACAGAACTGGTGCCTCCTTTCGTTTCTGGATCCCTGCTGCAGACACAGAGGTGTTCTCTCATACACAGACCTCACACGCACACCCCACTGCCGTTGAGTATAAACTGTCATACTTTCGACCTCGGCATTGTAAAACTCTTGCCCTGGATTTAAATCTCCGGTCATTATACACAAAAACATGATAAATGTGACTGTTGTCTGATTACATTTTGGCTTTTGCTGACATCTAAGAGTACATTATTGCTGCCGGGGATGGAAAAGTGTGTGAACACTGCAGAGTAAAACTCAGATGCTCACCGTACTTCTGCTGGTGAAAACCTCAGAACTTATTAACATATACTAGCAGATTAAACTCAGATGACCTTCATTTGGGCAGATGAGAAATACCCTGGCACTGACATATTTATGCGTTATTTCATTTCATTATCTTTCTAAACTTCTGTTTGCCTAATCATGTATCTGAATATCTTGGATGAAAGTCATGCAAACGTCTACTTTCATTAATCCAACACACACACACACACACACACACACACACACACACACACACACACACACACACTCTTTCTCTCCACATGTGCCTGTATAGAAGGGGATGGAGAAAGACTGTGAAAGTCCTTGAGTTTGTTTCTGTAGGATGTGATTCAGACAAGTGTTTAGACATATTAAATCTCCTGTTTGGTTTGTGGAAGGGGCACAGAATGACAACACGTTTAATGTTTACAATAAAAATTGGCCTCTTTAAAACCTTTTCACTGAAAATGTTTCAAGCATTTTGTGGAACATGAAGATGTTATATAGATCATCCTACAACCTTATCAAGTTTACTTGAGAGATACTGTCAATGACTTTGATAAGATTATAAATCAGGAAACCACGTTAAAGTCCATATGTGTGCTAGATGTGAGTTGATAAATAGTACCACGTGGCGTCCTCACACTACTGGGCAAAATGAGTATAGTATGACGACACGTGCGCCAATTAATTATTTGTTTCTACAGTGAAACGAAGCATATGTCGGACTAATTTCTAAAGTAAAACATTACAGTGGTGGTCCGAGTTTGTTATCTAATTTCATCTACAGGCGACCCGGGCTGTAAAAGCTAAGAGAGTCAATGGCGAGTGTATGTAAAACGCAGTGCATTACAGCCACGTAGACTCCAAGTTCACTTCTTCCTTAATGATGCAATCGGCGCTCGGATGAGATGAGGAGGAAATACGGCTAACGTTATCCTGCAACGTTTCCTCGCATTCTGCCACCACGTTTCCACAAATAACTATCATATAGTCTTGTTGTAATGGACTACAACCAGCCTTTCCTCTAACTACCGCTGTAAAGTTGTAAAGCTATAAAGTTAGGGTTTCCTTTGTTCTGTACCTGCGGCAAACAGGCAGCTGTCAGTTCACGGGTCAGCACGGTACCGTGACAACCCTGAATCTGGTTAACAAATAAACAATCCGGGGGGGGAGTTTACAGAACCAGTAGACTGTTGCAAAACAGAGGTAAACAAAAGAAAACGAACGTGTATGCTTACCTATAATAATAGCACAGGCGCTCAATAAACCGATTTCCTTTTTTAATGTTACTCTTTCCTTTGACTCGCTTTTGTTTTTTACAGAATCCGATATCCTCTGTTCCGGTTTCGCACAGTTTCTCCGGTTCGCCTCGGTCACGTCCATCTCGGTGACTGTTAAAAAAATTTAAACAGCTCCGGAATCCGCGTTCGGTCTCATATAGCGAGTTGATGCACGGCGGATCGGGCGCGCATGCGTTAACGTTTGGTCCTCGACAGTAACCAACAGGCAGCAGTGGAGCGCTGGGTCACATGTTGGGAAACGAACTTGACGCCCACCTGTATCACACCTGCTGGCTGAACGCAGCGCATACACTGTACGAATGCGCCTCCTCAGGTCCCTTTATATCTGCCGATATGTGAAGGCTTGATTGTGTAGTGGAGTTTAGTCTGGTTCGTTCTCTGTTCTGAGAGTGATGTTGAGATGGAAATGCAAAGTCGAAATACACGGACGGCCTTGTCTGCAAAGAGTTTGTTGTTAAAGGATAAATGTCAAAGGCTACATTTTTAGTTGAACTCCCCAGTGTAACATTCAAGGTAGGGCCATTGTGTGTGTGTGTGTGTTTGTGTGTGTGTGTGTGTGTGTGTGTGTGTGTGTGTGTGTGTGCTCCCATGCTCATCATGCCGTCACGTCTAAGGAGTTGTTTAAAAAGAGATTAAAGACATACCTGTACGGCATAGCATTTGAGGTTGGTCATGGCTAGCATTTTTTATGCATGTGATGTCTTATTTTATTTTTTTTATGTTGTGTTTTATGTAGTTTTTTATTCTATTTTTTATGCTTGTATTTGTTGTAAAGCACTTTGTAGGCCTACTTGGAAAAGTGCTATATAAATAAACACTTACTTACGTGTGCTGTACTATCATTAGCTTCTGCAGCTGGCATAATATTGGTGTTTCGCAATTTATTGACAGCCCAGATTGTAACAGCAGAGACAGGCTGTGGAAAGTGAACGAGCTATACTGAGATATACTGAGAAGAGTTATACTGCAGAGATCAATGCTCAGACCCATTCTAGAGATCAATGCCCAGTCATGACTCTGGAGTGAGGTGTGGTATTTTTAGAATATGCACTAATTAAAAAAATGACTTGAGTGAGGTGTGATATTTTTAGAACATGCACTAATTGAAGTCAGTTGTGTTTAGAATTACAGGGTGGAGGAGATGGATGGACATGCATTCTTGTGGAGGAGAAGTCAGCCGGGTACGGATCAAACTGCAGATGGAGGTTGTTTTGCTCTAGCAGGTACGTAACTGGAACCTTTGACAGGTCTGTATGTGTTGCTGTTGTGTAAACGTACATTAATGTGTCTGTTGTAATGGGGGGGGGGGGGGGGGGGGGGGGGGGGATCGTGTCTCCACACACTGCACCCGACGGTTAAGAAAACTACAAAACCATCGCTCGTGCGCTATCCAAACTCTCCCACCAGGTTCCCAAACAAGTGACCTCTCTTAAGAGCTTAAGACCTGCTTCAGACAGAGGTTCCACACACAGACGCACTGTTACAGCACTGACAGAGAGATGCTGCATTATGATGTGGGATATGTAAACAAAATTGCTGTGCACATGCATTATGGAAAAAGTCTCAAACGGCAGCCAGTACTTAAGACTGAAGCCTGTTCACTCTCCACATCCCACACTCCTGCCTCACCATGAAGCTGATGGCTGGGCTTTTAGCCTAAGTGTTGTTGATCATAATGTGGTGCAAAGGTTTGAATGAGTTACCGTTGTTTATGCCCTATGACTCTATGACTTCAGTTTTCTGCTTGATGACTCATAATTCTGCATTGCTGGCTAATAAATAAATAACCGGTATTTCGTGTGGATGAGGGAGAGGTTGTGATTGAATAGTAACTGAAGTCAATCCTGTAGGCCTTGCTGTGAGCTCAAAGCTTTGATTTGTCAGACTTTCTCTCTCTATTTCTCTCTTGGGGGTGTTTGTGTGCATTTAGTCTGTTTTTGTGTTGGTTTCAGAGGGGAATGAAGGTCCCATTGCACAAACAACTGATCTACCGCTGAGCTCCTGCTGGAAGTTTCTTACAGCAAGGATTTTTTATTCACACACACACACACACACACACACACACACACACACACACACACACACACACACACACACACACACACACACACACACACAATAAATCACCTAGTTATCTGTTTTATATGCCATATCTTTGAACTCGGTGAACTCAGGTGAGCAGAATGTATATTGTTTTACAGTAGATTCCTAATGCTTGTTAAAGGTGGTAAAGGAATCCATCTGTTTCTACAGCACTTGGTGTCTCTCTCAACTCTCGGGAGCGGTGTGGGAGTTAATCGAACACTGACTGCTTTCCTGTGTGCTATTTGTGCAGCCTGCTCTGCTGGGTCTGGCCATTCGTGCTCTGCAGGGAGGGTTTCCGCTGTATGCTGCTAAGCTGCTCCTTACTGTCTGTAGTGAAATATGATACCAAGTCATTCCAGTCAGACTTGTGCCGTTTGGAAACTGATGTGACACAACCAATGTGTAATTAATGTTTCATCTGAGGTCCTTTCTGTTGAACTGCATATTGTTGTGTGAGGTTGTCTTGCTACTCTTTTATGATATCTGTAAATGTCAGTCCATTGAGCTTCAGGTTCTGATGGCTTCAGGCCTCTGTTTGCTGCTTTCCTACTTTTGGGTGAATATTAAAAATAAAACTCACATAAAGTCTAAAGATATTGGGCTATAGTTGAGCCTCTAGAGCAGATGTGGTCTGTCTTACACATACTGTAAGTCCAAATGGGCCTGTTGGTGTTTGATAGGGTTGGGACCTTGTCATTGAGAAAGCCATAGCACTCGATTCACATCTGTATACTCATTGAACGTATGACCCCTCATAACCTGTGGGTGGGGAATTGTTATGCTGGGAGAGCCTATACTGGCATCAGGACATGAATTTTTCATTATAGGGTAAAGATGATCAGTGAGAATAACTTTGTGCTGATTTGCAGAGACGTACCAAACCATGCAAGCAAACTGCCCTCTACGGCATAACGTAGACGTATGGCCCCAGGATTCAGGGCTAGACCATTATCTGCGCATATATGTGTGTGCACATGTGTGTGTGTTTCCTTGAGGATCAGACCTGTCTTCTTGTCTTCTTCTCCGTCTCTGAACACAACCCATGGGGCAGCGTGACTGTTCTGATTTGTGGGGTTTTTTTTTCACTTCCCCCTTTCCATTCTTTTTTCTCTCATGCTAACATCGGCGACCGAACATGGCAAGGGCCCCCCTTTTGGCTCGGGCCCCGGTGCCGAGGGCCCGCAGAACGAGCGACGTCTTTGTTAGGAAACAGGAAGAGAAGAACAGAGGCCCCTGTGTGCTGGAGAGGGTCTGAGGGAACCAGACGAGGTGTCAGGCAGTAAACAAATATATCACAACTCGAAGGGAGACTCCCCCCCAACACACACACTCACTCAATGTGCACACTCCAACACACACACACACACACATACACACAACATGCACAGATAGAAAACCTCTGGCTGGGTAATCATGGCAGTTAGGATATCCAACCACAATTCAATATCCAACCAAGGTGCTCAAACAAAGAGGAGGTTATGCTTGAGACTTGCTTTTATGACAGTGTCATATATTGTAATTACAATGTTTATAAGATTTAAAAAACATATTGTAAAATATTACAAGCAGACAGACCATATCAAATTGCCATTCTGAATTAAGTTGTTTGAATAGTGCAGGCTTTTTAGAAGGTGTTTGTCAATCACAGATACATCTCCCCTCCTGTAATCAGCACATTGAGCTAAAATGATGGACATCAGATGCAGACAGAGGAATGACTCGGACTGAAATACAGTAAGAATTTCCTATGCCTAACCATAAAGCTCACCCCACTCTTAATCTTTGAAAGCTAAATGGAATGTTTTCCCCTTTCGGTCTTAAATAATAAATATAATATTTTTTCTTTTACCTCTGTTTTACCTTGTTAAGACAAGTCAAAAATCGTCCTATTAGCCCCATCTGTTTTCCCTACATAGTCCTCAAAATGAATGAAAACCAACATGCACACACACACACACACACACACACACACACACGCATATGCACACGCATACACGCACACACACACACACATACACGCACACACACACACACACACACACACACACACACACACACACACACACACACACACACACACACACACAACACTCACACACACTATCAGTCTCTCCTTTTTGTAAGAGAAAAAAAGACTTCTTCAGACTTCAACCAGACCTCTCTCCACTCCGAATAGCGGGCCATGCTCCTGCACAAAACATAATTTGTTAAGAAAACAGCTAAAGTTCTTGGATCCCAGGCTCGGGCTGCATAGCAACTGAACGCTGCCCCGGTCCGCTAGGCGTGAGGTCTGCTGCCTTCTGACTGATCTGCCATCAGCCCCGGAGGCCATTTCTCAGCCCGTTTCAATTCAAAGTGGGACCAGTGCTGACCTCCGATCAGCTTTGTGCCTAGCCGGATAAAAAAGAGGAACGAGCGGAAACCTGTTGTGGCAGGAGTCATTCAGCAGAAGGGAGGAGGACCTTCTCTTCTGGAAAAGAGATGGCAGGGCTTTGAGAGGAAGGACCTCGGGAGGTGTGTCTGGTGAACTGCCCGTGCTCACAGCCTGCTGCACTGTGCTGTGCAGTACAGTGAACGGGGCCTGAGGGGAAATCTGGGCTGGTTCTTTCTTGTGGAGGTGCCCAGGTGACCCATGTGTGTGCCGTCTGTCTGTCCAGCTGCCTGTCTAGCTATCTGACTGTCCAGCTGCCTGGGGAGGTCTGCGTGATTGGACGCAGTTGGCCGTGGGACCTCGTCTATAAATGAGCCGTGGAAAACATCAGAGTGGAAGATCTCATGACAGTCAGCTGCAGCATTTTAGCTAGGGTTAGCTGTGGACCTTAAATTGTGAAATATAAGGTTTGACTGAAACAATTATGATATCCTTGACAAAACAAACTAAACTAGGACAGACGGTACTTGGTTGCAGTGTTGGGGCTAAGATGATGTCATTAACTGTTATTGAAATAGCTTGCAAGTAACTTTGGCATGTAGTAGGCTGATTTAGACAGCCTGGTCCAGGGTTTATGGGCCTTGAGGGCACGTTTCAAGTGCCCTCTACTGGCAATCTGTGAGTATGTAAAACGGCATCTGAACGTAACACATCCATCTTATTGCATTGAGAAGGTTCTGTGGAATCTCTCATGACATCATTGTTGTTTCCCTTGCTCTGTCATTTGCAGTGACCATCTCTCTGCATTCATGTTCAGACATTGTGCCTCATGTTACATCAGAAATATCTAGTGTAGACATATAAATATGTGTATAATTATATACAAATATTATAATTAATATACAGTAATACATTCATTTGTTTAGACTGGATACCATTGTGTCAAACAGACCTCATCTTCCTGAAAATTATGTGAAAATGGGTAACACCAAGACCATCAAGTAATCTAACAGGGAGGAGACCTGTTTCATATAATAAACAGAAAAGAAAAAAAATGGGATGCAAAAAATATATTTCTGTACCCAGTGACTTATAGTAAGGGAAAGACTTATTACAGATGAGCTATTGTGAGTGTCACAGGTAGGTCGGCCGGGAGGCCACCAGAGGGCGCTTGTACCCAGTCACACACAGGTCGTGCAGTCCAGTGCTGCACGTTCAACGTGGACCACGCCTCTCTTACTGGAGCTGCACTCCTGCCTTCGCTTCATAGAGACTGCTAAAGCTACGTTGTCTTTTCTTCTGCTCGCCGAGTAGTGAGCTCTGCTTTAAGTTGCTTATCTCGTGCTTTTGTGTTACTACCTTGTTTGTATGATGGACCATAAAGAACATGGTATGCAACCAGTGCCTCCGGCCGCCTCTCTCCCTCGTTACAAAGAGACTACTGTCTTTACGGTAGGATTCATGCCAGTAGGATCTAAGCCAATGTAGAGTTTATTCAATTAAACAGTAGTAGTCAGCTATAAAAGTGATATAACCCTGTCAAGACTGCTGTCAAAATAAATTACACAGCATGGCCAATGTACAGTGTACACTCCTTTATTGTTATTTCACAGTGTTGTACTATCCAAAATGCATAGTGGGTATCTATTGTATCTATAAAATCAAAGCAAATTACTATAGAACTATGGCTGCAAAGTCTGCAAATGTCTTACAATAATAGTGTTACATATATTATTATTATGACAATATTACAAATATTGTCATACCAATATTATTGTCACGGTACGGAGGCCCCCTGCTGGTGGCCCCCATCAGCAGCGGCAGTATTTCATGTTGTCTGGTTGTTGTGATGTTTTGTCCCTAAGGTGGGCGGGACCGATTAGGGAACCCGACACCTGAGGGTAATTTGCCTGTCTATATATTTCTTGTCTTTGTACCAGTTGACTGCTGTATCCTTAATTTGGATTAGTTCATGGGTTTTGAGTTTGTGTACTTTGTCCATTAAATCCTCCCATTTCCCTGCAACTGACGTGATCACTTGCTTTTTGCACTGCTCGCCCATCACAGTATCATTTAGGGTGGCATAGTATTACCATACTAAACGAGGCTCATTATTTTGTTATTTTGGTCATTTAGCCATTTTTGTATACAGCTAATATTAATTTGTACCATCAATGGAGAATTTGGGATAGAGAAAGGGTATTGGTTTATTATCTTGGTATGGAGCTATTGAATGAGTGTGCTTTAGCATCGCTGCTGAATGCTAAAAGCCTCACTACACTTGAATGCTTGCAATGAAAAATGTGCTTGTTAGTCACAAGGAAAGAACGATGGAGTGTAGATTTTTGTAATGGGAGGAACACCCACTGCTGAGTGAGTTTTTTCTGGGCTCTCTCATAAGATGCTATTAAACTATGCAACAGGGACATAATCAGAGGTGGGGTCACCGAAGCTATTTCCATATACAAGAGCCCAAAGCCAGGGGAAATGGGTCATATCTACCATATATGTCTAAAGGAATGTGTGAGACAAATTCAAGTGTGTGTGTGTGTGTGTGTGTGTGTGTGGTGTACAGAACACAAATGCAGGGTGTACCGGAGTTACTGGTGGGAGTAATTATTAGGCAGTAGTGCAGCAAGCACTGCAGTCAGCACTGACAGAATGCAGAACTCTGATACCAGGGTTAGGGTTAATAATACAGTACTTTTGTAGTACAGTGATACAGTAATACTGTAGTACAATGACACCTTCACTTTGTGTCAACATAAAACGGAGCTGTTGACCTTTGATCACTATGCTAACAACTGACGAGAAGAGAAATTCATGGTACTAAAATAAGTTAATTAATTAGTTAAGACCATTAGTTAAAATGTCATTTGTGAATTGGTTTTAAGATTAATTTTAAGTGTCAAATGTGTGCCACTATCCTGTGAGGAACCTAAAGTCCGCTGAAATGGTAGCATTGACCTCCTGCAGGTCCCATATGGGCAGTCGTAGAGTCTGGTGCCTCAAACCACAGCTCGGACCCCACTTCACCAGCTATAATATCACTGCTGTCTGAGAACCCTGATCCAGCTGGCAAAACTGACTCTGTGTGTGTGTGTGTGTGTTTGTGCGTGTGTGTGTGTGTGTGTGTGTGTGTGTGTGTGTGTGTGTGTGTGTGTGTGTGTGTGTTTGTGCGTGTGTGTGTGTGTGTGTGTGTGTGTGTGTGTGTGTGTGTGTGTGTGTGTGTGTGTTTGTGTGTGTGTGTGTGTGTGTGTGTGTGTGCGGGTGGTGCAGTAGTATTGGTAATGATGGGTTTTGTTTGTGTATGTGTGTGTGTGTGTGTGTGTGTGTGTGGGCGCATGCATGTGCACATGAACAAGTGTTTGAACCTGTGCCTGCATGTGCTTATGTATGTGTATTTTCCTTCTCCTGTCCGTGACATTGGACTCCAGTTCTGGGAAAAAGTCCCAGCAAACCTCTCCAGGATTAAAGACATTATTAACTGGTCTCCAAGGCAGACAACAAATACAGTGGAGTCTGGAACAGCCAGACCCTTAATCTCATGTGGTTGAGGAACAGACATAACACACACACGCACGCGTGTACACACACACACACACACACACACACACACACACACACACACACACACACGCACACTCAATAATGAGATGCATGAAGTTTAGAATAGTGGATTTAAAGCAACAACAAAAAAAATTATCTGTCCAGTAATATTTAAGGAATTAGGAGTGAGTGAACTGGATTTAGAATGTAGTTCCATATGTGAATACCTCTGTTTTGAACACCTCTGCTTTTAAACCTGTCTGCTTTGTGGGGCACAATCCATTGGCTTCTATGAACTTTTATGGCGCTTCACTGTCTGTACACTAGATGGCACTGTAATTTCACAGTTCATATCCTCCACATCAACTGCAAACACCAATTACTCATCTGTCAGTGTGTACATTAGTCGGTGTTTAATGAATAAGTCACGATTACACATGTGACTAGAGGTGACCGAAATAAAGTTAAGGGAATGATATCAGGCATGATGCTATTATGGCTCTCTTAAGTAAGATGCTGTACAAATAAAATCACATGACTAACACATCAATACCAAATGGCATGATAATAACAGTAGGTAGTTTTGGTGCCAGAAATCAAGTTAGCATAAGGAAGTCCTAGTAATTTGTGAAGCAACCGGTGGTTACTCCACAGGTGTCATGAGAATTACACTATATGCTCTAAACTCTGTGGGTGTGATTAGCAAGGTCTTAGAGGGGATTCTTTTAAAGAATAAAAAAATATTTCCTTACTTAATAAACCAGCTTATGTTACAGGTTTTTATGTTAGAGGTTTTGATACCAAAGTGGAAGACAACACTTGACTGGGAGAACAAAAATTCATTTTAAATGTTGTGCCAACTTAGTGAATTGTTGAAGGTAAATTTCAGGAAAAATCCACTGATTCAGTTCCAGTTTTACAGTAGTATTATTTATGTAAACAAGTCCATTATGGCTACACAAACCGTTATGGTCTGACACATTTGGGCCACCCAATGTCCCAAAGTCAAATTTTTCGTTTCCTTTTTTTGAAAATCACGCTAGTAAAAGCTCTTATTTTAAACGGTATAATGAACACACTCACGCACGCGCGCGCACACACACACACACACACACACACACACACACACACACACACTTGGGTTTGTGTACAAAATCGTTACTAAGCAACTACTGATCGTGCCCCCATCATTCAGAGTCTTTGTGTGACAGAGCAGAGGCGAGTGGTGAGGAGTAGAGGGGCCGTTTGGTGAGGTTCTTTAAATGATAAACATAAGAGCCCTACAAGAGGTGTTGGCGCTGAAGATCACAGACTCCATGACAACGTGCATAGCTTCAATGGCCCATGGCTGAAGATGTAAAGATTTCTGTAACAAAGACACTGCTTTTGGCATAGGTGGACGGTGCGGTGGGACGGCTGTCAGATAAATTACTGCCTCTTACATACAGCTTCTTACATGCTACGAAGGGGACCAATATGAAGCAGTGGTATATATATATATAAAAAGTGTAATAAAAAGTGGGGGGGACATGGATTTGTCGCTATTTAAATATTTGGTTTTAACCGTAAAAACTGGGGGGGGGGGGGGGGGACCAAAACCGGCTTTTGAAAAAGTGGGGGGGACATCCCCCCCGTCCCCCGCCCCCAAATTACGTCCGTGTATATATACACTACCGTTCAAAGGTTTGGGGTCACTTAGAAATTTTCTTATTTTTGAAAGAAAAGCAGTTTTTTTTTCAATTTTGCTAACATTAAATGCATCAAAAATACACTATATACATTATCAATGTGGTAAATGACTATTCTAGCTATAAACGTCTGGTTTTTAATGCAATATCTACATAGATGTATGGAGACCCATTTCCAACAACCATCACTCCAGTGTTCTAATGGTACATTGTGTTTGCTAACTGTGTAAGGAGGCTATTGGATATTTAGAAAACCCTTGAAAACCCTTGTGCAAGTAGGTTAGCACAGCCGAAAACAGTTTTGCTGATTAGAGAAGCTATAAAACTGACCTTCCTTTAAGCTAGTTGAGAATCTGGAGCATTACAATTGTTGGTTGGATTAAACTCACAAAATGGCCAGAAAAAGACAACTTTCAATTGAAACTCGACAGTCTATTCTTGTTCTGAGAAATGAAGGCTATTCCATGCGAGACATTGCCAAGAAACTGAAGATTTCCTACAATGGTGTGTACTACTCCCTTCAGAGGAGAGCACAGACAGGTTCTAACCAGAGTAGAAGGAGAAGTGGAAGGCCACGCTGCACAACTGAGCAAGAAGACAAGTACATTCGAGTCTCCAGTTTGAGAAATCGACGCCTCACAGGTCCTCAACTGGCAGCTTCATTAAATAGTACCCGCAAAACGCCAGTGTCAACGTCTACAGTGAAGAGGCGACTCCAGGATGCTGGCCTTCAGGGCAAAGAAAAAGCCATATCTGAGACTGGCTAATAGAATAGAATAGAATAGAATAGAATAGAATAGAATAGAATAAAACTTTATTGTCCTGCCAAAGCAGAAAATTTTTCTTTGGTTTAAAAGAAAAAGATTAATATGGGCAAAAGAACAGAGACATTGGACAGAGGAAGATTGGAAAAAAGTGTTATGGACAGAGGAATCAAAGTTTGAGGTGTTTGGATCACACAGACGAACATTTGTGAGATGCAGAACAACTGAAAAGATGCTGGATGAGTGCCTGACACCATCTGTCAAACATGGTGGAGGTAATGTGATGGTCTGGGGTTGCTTTGGTGCTGGTAAAGTGGGAGATTTGTACAAGGTAAAAGGGATTTTGAATAAGGAAGGCTATCACTCCATTTTGCAACACCATGCCATACCCTGTGGATAGCGCTTGATTGGAGCCAATTTCATCCTGCAACAGGACAATGACCCAAAGCACACCTTCAAATTATACACAAACTATTTAGGGAAGAAGCAGGCAGCTGGTGTTTTATCGGTAATGCAGTGGCCAGCGCAGTCACCAGATCTCAACCCCATTGAGCTGTTGTGGGAGCAGTTTGACCGTATGGTACGAAAAAAGTGCCCATTAACCCAATCAAACTTGTGGGAGCGGCTTCTGGAAGCATGGGGTGAAATTTCTCCAGATTACCTCAGCAAATTAACAGCTAGAATGCCAAAGGTCTGCAATGCTGTAATTGCTGCTAAGGGAGCATTCTTTGACGAAAGCAAAGTTTAAAGTAGAAAATTATTTCAAATAATAAAAAAAAACATTATTTCTACCTTGTCAATGTCTAGACTATATTTCTATTCACTTTGCAACTCATTTGATAAATAAAAGTATGAGATTTCAGGGAAAACACAAAATTGTCTAGGTGACCCCAAACTTTTGAACGCGGTAGTATATATATATATATATATATATATATATATATATATATATATATATATATATATATATATATATATATATATATATATATAGAAGCCGCTCCCACAAGTTGATATATATATATATATATATATATATAATGTATGTATGTCTCTCTCTCTCACTATGTAGGGATCCTGCCCAGTACTAAAGTTTAAAATGTAGAATTTGACAAATAAGACGTAAGGTGCATATATTTGAAATAGTTTTGATATGGCTACATTTTAGATAAATTTAAATATCTTTTAATACATCTCTTCCTGGAATACTTCCGTTGTTAGTAAGTGAAATACTGGCTGTCACGGACAAGTTACTCAATTGCACTGTTTCTAAATATAATGCACTCGGCGCGTTTATAGGGGACGTGGGCGGGGCTGGTGCGCAGGTGAGAGACGCCCCGCCCCCCGCCCCGCCCAACTGGCGTCACTCTCAGGGGCGGAGAGCTCAGCTGGAAAAAGGTTGTTAGTAAAGACTGTCAGAGTTCAGGAGACAAGAGTAGAGTTGCGTTAGCGAGTCCACTCACGTTAAAAGCGCACCTGTTGACTTACAGGGGCATCCTCCAACCTTGTTTTCTGAATTTCATCGAAGCGGACAGCTGAGACTGAGATTTTCAGAAATGACGGACGCGATAATTCCCAACGGGTGCAAGAGCAACGGCGTTGTTGAAAATGACTACTTCAAAAAGGTGAGAGTCGAGAAGTTTCGATGGTTCAAAGTTTCGATGGTCTGATTAAGGCTTTGTTTCTGAAACAGGCAGTGTGAATGGACTCCAGTACTTGGGGGTATTATTCCACTGTGTATTTCAGTGCGTGTTATGCATTTGTATCTCGGTTTAACATTGCAAACGTTGTACGTTATTTTCAAGGTTGCGTGACATGTGAATACAGCCCCCTGAAAGGCTTAACGGTTGGTATATCAGCAGTAGAGTAAAAAAAGATCCTAAGATCTCTTCATTCCTGTCCAGTCCCGATCCATACGTGTTGTTTGCTTCTTGAAGTCTTGGTGAAATGTTTGATTGGTAGGGGGCATCTGGCGGGCATGTGGGCGAACTTGGCCGAGAGGAGATTTCTAAAGGGCTGCTGCTGCCAGCCAGGCTGTTTTCTGTGTGCGAAAGCATCCTGAAACGAAGAGTGTGTTGTAGGGTTTCTTTTGATCACTTTTGTCATGTTCTTTATAATTTAATGTCAAACAAAGTAACTACTAAAATTGACCTCTAGCCTGTTATTAAATAAAATAATACCTGGCGCTCATAAAGCTTGTTAAGAAAGAAATGATTATGATACAAATTCATTTGATAATTTCTGTGTGTGTGTGTGTGTGTGTGTGTGTGAGAGAGAGAGAGAGGCAGGCATATTGAGTTATAACTTGTGAATTCCATGGAGGGATTTGTGCCCCCCTACACATTCCTCTAAAGTCTTAACCTGATGCCTTTTTAACATGGGAAGAGGGTGCACACATTGATATCTGTATTTCTTTTCTACGACACTATAAGAAACTTGGAGATACAGTGGTAAAGAAAATTATGATGCTTCTGTTCACTGCATCTTTGATGTTATGGAAGACACTTCAGAAGAATCATTAAACAGCCATTCATCGATCAGCTGAATTAAAATGACAATTTGGGATTTTCAGTGTTTGCTCAAATATAAGAGGCCTGCTCTAATTAAAGAGTGTAGTTATCAAGCCTGATGACTGAGTTTTGGCTTAGGTGGTCTGACCTGAGTTGTATAACCTGTACGGGCACATATTTGCATCTTTTTTTTTCACTAAGAGCAAGTGTATGGAGGTACTGAAAAGAGCCTTTGTCTATGCAAGGCTGCTTGTGAACTGTATCTGCTTTGTTATATTGTCCAATGCTTCCTGGGTTTATTAAATTGAATGGTGGCCATGATGTACTTACATTTTTTTCAATCATTTTTTTTTATTGAATACATTGCTGTTGTTTCCTAGAAAGGGTGTTTGTCTCAAAATGGTGGCGGGAGTGTATTTGGTCAGGCATTTCAGTCTTGGGTGGGGTGAAGGATGATGCCAAGCCTGACCACAGTTTTGGACCAATATATAACAAAGAACGAGTGGTAGTTTTGAGCCAGTAGGTAGAGAAATAAATCTGAAAAGAAACAGAATGTTCAATGAGAAACGTCCTCCATGGACTCTGGGTTTGGACCAGGTACAGTGACCACATTGGGCCAGAAGAGAACGGCCTGTGGACGGATAACTGAGCAAGTGGAGATGGGTATGAAAGTGTATAGTGGGAGATGTGTTTATTTGGGATATTAGATGGATAGGTTTGGGCTAGTAGATGAAGAGAGGTAGTTAGTTTTGGAGTAATAGATAGTATGGTTTGGTGTGAGGTTTTAGACTGATGGATGTTGTGGAGTGGAATGATAATTTTTGGGCCAGTCAATGTTACATGGCGTGGTAGCTAATGCATAGGCAGTGGGAACGTTTTGGTATAGCAGAGAATGGGGTGATGAGACAGGCATATACTGTAGATGGCAGATGTCGCAGATTGGTTTTGGAGCCCAGCTTCAGAGCTGCATCTGTGCCCAAAGAGACAGAGTTGCATATTCGGCATGTTCCTCTCGTCTTTCTGCCGCTGACGTCGCATCTGGCCAAAGACTGAGTGCGGCCAAACCGCACGCGCTAATGCGGTACAGATGCTCGGGCTTCTGCTGAGACTGGGATAAACTGTACAGTGTTAAAACGGCCATGCTGCTACCTCTGTGTGGCAGCTAGAGCAGTAAAATCCAGTGATGATCTGAATGAGAAAAAGAGTTTCATCTGTGGTCAAGGACCCGCCTTCACAGCTAGGGCTCCACAATAATGTGATCTGAAGAGAGACTAGTGGGGGATTTACCATACAGAACACTGAAGGGCTCTTTACCCTGCATATTAATACCTGCCTGTCATCTCGTATAGTTGATTTTATCTACAGTGGTATGGGGGAGGGGGGTGTCCCCAGTGGGTTTTGCTGTCCTAAACCTCCTGGGAGGCATAACTGTTCTCTCTCTCTCTGTGTGTGTGTGTGTGTGTGTGTGTATGTGTGAGCATGACAGCTAAGCCATTGTTTAGACCCCATTAGTCTCTTGACACAGTTTCAGTGGGCTGATTATTGATTGTGTAGAATGCCATTCACTCTGGGCTCCGCTTTTCTCTGTGCTTGTGTGTGTGTGCGCACATGCATGTGTGTTTGGAAAGGCAGAGCAAAAGTAATTTATTTTTAATGATGCCCTCAACAATTTTGCTATATTTAAGTGGGGTAACAAATTATCAAAAGCAGTTGGTCTCTAAAGCATATTTTAACATTCAATACATTGCAGTCATATATTATATTTAAATTCTCAGATACGGTTTTGGGGTGAGGGTGGTATTTCATGAGTGAATGATGAGCTTTGGAAGGGATGGGCATTATTGCTTAAAGTCTACAGTTAGCCTATCTTCAGATACCTCTAAATGTTGAGAGCTTCAAAGCTTCATCACAATGGGTTTGCATTAAGTATTTGCTTAGATCATTGTTGGGAGTCCTTTCCTAACAAGATTCAATCATTTTGTCCCCAAGCCGCAATGATTAAAGTGATCCTCCATTCACTGAGGGTTATTCAGACGTCTTGATCAGGTGTGTCTGAAAGGAGGACTTGATTCCATCAGAATGGGGCCGTCTCTCTGGCACATACCCTTCCTGCGTATCCAAATATACGACACTACAGAGACACACCTAGTGGCATAGTGTTCTTACTGACTCACAGATTGTTCTAGATAGAGAGAGAGGGAGAGAGAGTGTGTGTGAGTGTGAACGGGAAAGATACTGGAAGGGACATTGTTTTGAGAGAAAAAACTATACCATTTACCCAATGTGTATTTGGATTTGTGGTTTTGCACAGTATTAGAATATTTAGCTGTTAATAATAGTGATATGTGATACTGCCTGTTTTATGTCAGTGAAATGTTTGTGTCCTAAATCTGAATGCAGATTTTTACACACACTCTCACTCTCTCTCTCTCTCTCTCTCTCTCTCTCTCTCTCTCTCTCTCTCTCTCTCTCTCTCTCTCTCTCTCTCTCTCTCTCTCTCTCTCTCTCTCTCTCTCTCTCTCTCTCAGGGTTGTAACCCCTTGGCTCAGACTGGGCGCAGCAAGCTCCAGAATCAGAGGGCCACCCTGAACCATCAGATCATCAAGGAGATGCGTCTGAGAGCGGGGGCGGAGAATCTCCTGAAGTACGTGCACGCACGCGCACACAGCCGTCACACTTGTCATCAACACATTAAGCACACATGCACACCCAGCACACAGCCACACCTATGCTCATAAAGCTCATTCTTGTGAATGTGTGGCCAACAACCAGTTACTGACGCAGCTTCCTCTGTTTGCTTAGTAGCACCCCCATGTTGATGAGTTTCGGTAATGAATGTAATGGTGATTAAAAAAAACTATCTCTCTCCCTCTCTCATAAATGGGTGATAGCAAAACTTGGTCCTGTTTACGTTGAGTTGCCACTTTGCCTGACCTTATGGTCTATCTAATGTAAGACCTGGGCATGTCTGTGTACAGTGTCTCGATCTAAACGATTGACACACTGAAATGTATGCAATGTGTTACAGATGATTTGATGTTGAAGTGAGATTTGTAACAGCATGCCTTTGTTTTGATTGGTGATGTGTGGGGCTACAGACTCACCTGTGGCTGTGGTTCAGTTGTGTTCATTGTATAGTTTGAGTTTGCTGCTCCAAGCATCTTAACTCTTGTAATCTGAAATGCAGCTTCAAGCATCTTAACTCTTGTAATCTGGAATACAGCTTCAGGCAGGGATCATAGTAGCCCGTGCATTTTCCGATTGTTGTCCCTATCAGTGGAAAACTAGGGAAACAAACCAACCAAGCACCCAAAAGATAGCAACATTGTTGTAATCGTGCTCAAGGAGGTTAGCGCTTGACTGACTTCATCATTTCTACTTTAAAGTGAGAGTTTCCCCACCTGATTCCAGAAATGGACACACACCACCTTTTTATGGCCTCCCAACCATCTGCTGCTAATCAGTCTGTTGTTATCTTGAATTGCACTGCGTTTAGTCATCCCCTCTGTGATCTGTCTTCTACCAGAGATCAGGATGTGTGCCAGGGTCTGTGTCTGCTATATCTGACTCATAAACATCCCATCCCACCCAGTTTATCCGCTGCCCAGAATAAAAAGTTAAATCCAGTTAAGTTAGTATGGTAGTCAGGTGTAGGAAGGACCCCTGTTGGATTGTGTCGAAACCCTTCATGACCGTAATGGCGTATTAATTTGTCTGTGGTTCAACCTCGCAACGAGTTATGTGGTTTCCACTTTCTCACGTCTGCCGTGCCGCTGATGTGTCCTGCTGATGCTCAGACGTCATCAGCTCTGAAAATCTCTCCTCCACATCTTTTTAGCCATAGCTTTAATACGGCTTTAGCTTGGTGGTATGATGCAGTCGTTGAGTTTGAGTTGTGGGCTGCATACCCTACAGCACCACGTTACTGTAGCAGCAGGAGACCTGAACATCGGCATCCGTTGGAGATGTTTTTGTGCCTGTTCCTCTTGCTGAGACTCACGTTTGTCATTACAAGAACCACATGCTCTAACTTTGTACTTATCAGTTACTATAGTGATGCTTAGTATGTGCGGTCTCCTCGGCAACGATGGACACACCTGCTGGGCCAGTCTTTATAGTGAGGAATGTGATTGGCTCTTCTGACGTCATTGTGACCTCTAATCTGAAAGACACTTCCTTCTTTTCTCCCCTCTTCCCTTTCTCCTCTCCCTCCCCTCTCCCCTCCTCTCCTCTGTATATTAGCTAAGGATCATGAGCTAAGATAACAAGCAGAATGTCCCACACAGCCTGTGTAATTCTTGCCTTTTGAATTTCAGCTTGGCCTTTATGTGCTGTTGTCTGACATGTTGCAACTCAAGGTAACAGTGAAACAGACTGTTAAAACATCCCAGCGCCGACCAATTACACGTCAGTGAATGTGTGCAGGTGTGTGTGTGTGTGTGTGTGTGTGTGTGTGTGTGTGTGTGTGTTAAATCCCAAAGCTTTGTGTACACACTGGTGATGTAACCTTTACCCAGCATTACTTGTTTCAAATAGCCCTGAGCGAGCATGTTATGTGCGCGCGTACAGTCAGTCAGGGGGCAGTCATGGCCTGGTGGTAGTGAACTGGTCTTGTGACCGGAGGGTCGTGGGTTTGATTCCCAGACCCGAGGCCATGACTGAGGTGCCCTTGAGCAAGGCACCTAACCCCAACTGCTCCCCGGGCCGGGCTAGGGCTGCCCACCGCTCTGGGCACGTGTGATCCACAGCCCCCTAGTAACCACTAGTGAGTGTGTGTGTGTGTGTGTGTGTGTGTGTGTGTGTGTGTGTGTGTGTGTGTGTGTGTGTGTGTGTGTGTGTGTGTGTGTGTGTGTGTGTGTGTGTGTGTGTGTGTGTGTGTGTGTGTGTGTGTGTGTGTGTGTGTGTGTGTGTTCGTTCTGCACAGATGGGTTAAAAGCAGAGGACAAATTTCGATTGTGGTGGAAAAATCACAATTGACAAAATATGGCACATTTATACACACACACACACACACACACACACACACACAGTATCCAAGCCAGCATATTTCTTCTTCTTCAGACCAGGCCTGGGAGACTGGTATGCAGCCAGGCACTGGGAGATCTGTAGTGCCCAGGGCCCTGTGCTGTTCCCTCACAATAACACAGTGTGCAGTGTGTTCCAAGGTCTCTTATCTAGAGGTAAACTACATTCATGTGGTGTAGCATTGCTGTTATGTCTACAGCACCCTCCACTTTGCTGCCTTTCCCAGGGCCTAGGTTTCTAGCTCCGTGCCCTCTTTAGCATTTAGTGCAGGCTTTGTGGAGATATGTGGATGTGTGTGTGGAATATGTGTGTGTGGATGCATGTGTGGCTGGTCTATGGCGAGGCGAGTGAGGGAGAATGAAGACAACCTGACTTCAGTCTACCCTCCCTATGAAACTCCCACCAGACTATTGTTGCTGTGGGGATAGGATCCTGGCTAGCTCCCCTTGGAGGCTTTACTGCTGAGGACACAATGTTCTAACAGTGTGTGAAGAGTACATTCAAGTATACACATCAAAGGAAGGTTCCTGGGAGATGTGACACCTGGTGTTATGTGTATCTGTTACTCTTTGACAGAACAGGTCTGCTGATCAAACTTGTATCAGGTTGCAAGTTATGTTTACAGAGAATCTTAAAGCGCGAACAGACCAGCACACGCTAGCGGGACCTGGGCTAGTCCCAGACCAGCACACGCTAGCGGGACCTGGGCTAGTCCCAGACCAGCACACGCTAGCGGGACCTGGGCTAGTCCCAGACCAGCACACGCTAGCGGGACCTGGGCTAGTCCCAGACCAGCACACGCTAGCGGGACCTGGGCTAGTCCCAGACCAGCACACGCTAGCGGGACCTGGGCTAGTCCCAGACCAGCACACGCTAGCGGGACCTGGGCTAGTCAGTTAAAGTTTGCAATGCGTCTCTTGAATGAGAGTGTCTGCCGTTCTGAACAGGTACTGCCATCTCCTCCCCAGATAGACCACGCCAAAGACTAGCCCCTAACATTTACAATTAACCACGGGACACAGTCGACATACTTGAGTACACATGCATTGTTATATTATACAGAATTTGTACACATTTTATATATATATATATATATATATATATATATATATATATATATATATATATATATATATATATATATATATATAATGGAATTGTCCACACACAGAAGCCAAACTGGAGATAAAATAATTATTATACTTCATGCGTTTGAGTGGGGGGGGGGTGAATCAAAACCAAAAATAAAAACATTGTTTTAAGGTGACTTTACAAACTGTGGAATTTGATATAGTGTCAACAGTTGCCTGCATCCGTTTTAAGTCCTTTCCTGCTGCCTCTTTCTTCGCGTGTGGCTTTAGTCAGATGACATTGGCATGTCACTGTTCTTCCTCTGTATCTGCTCACAAGCTGAACTGGTTCTGCTGACCTGCTTTTCTACACTCCTACTCTCTGCTTGAGTAACGCTATTCTTGTCAGTGCGCTGAGTTTAATATACACGTGACCTGCATCTGATTTTGCCATATCATCTGAGTCTTTGCTTTCCTACTGTTTGTTACTTGATCTTCTAGCCACAGCCACCAGTGCGGTTTGTGTCGCAAAACTACAACCCCCACAATCCCTTGCTACAGTCCCAGTCAGGATGCAGCAGGTAGAGATGGAACATCAAAGTGCTGAACTCTATTCCCACTCAAATCTGTATTTGCCAACAAGGTGTGAATAGGTTCTCTGCTGCAATACAGCACCCCATGTAGAACTCCGCCCAACTGTGGGAGCAGGAGGGTCTTGATGAATGCTTTTTGCTGTCTTGCTTACATGGAAACGGTGGAGTATCCACTGAGAAGACTGACTCACTGGCCTTTTCTGTCAGCTGCGATGCTCCTGCCTGGCGAAGTCGAACGTGTTGGTACCGATCGGATATGTAGTGGACCTCCTCCTGTCTCTTTTTCAACCTTTTTGTTCTTTGCTTTTAGTTCAATGATACTCGTACTCTGATCCCTGTTTACAGGGGCTCTTCCTGCCACTCTTCTCCGAGCTGTGATGCGAGCTTTACCTTTGAGAGTTCTCTCACGCACTTCTCTGGGCTCTGGTGTAGAGTGTGGGCACTCGCCTGTGCACTGCAGCCTGTGGGGCCGCACGCCTCAGCTGCCCAGCCAGGAGTAACGGGGTCAGGGAAGCTTTGTTGCCTAGTGATGTCATCACGAGTGCTGACCCAATCTGCATGTGAAAGCAGTGACATCAGTTTACCAGAAAATGTCTTGACACTTTGGGTCAGACTAGACCACCCCTCCCTGGGTGTCGGTAAATTAGAGGTTTGTACGTGCGTTTTGACATGCTTGCGTAAAATTTGTGTTAAGGCATTGTCACTTAAAATGGAGACGTTTAACAGTTCTACTGACTGGAAGAAAGAAATGTGCGTCCGTATCAGGGGCTTGGGTGCTTCCGGACAGGATGAAGGAATGTTCTTTATGTGCTTAGACGGAGACATTCCTTCCAGACTAAGCTTGTTGGTATGTTGTGAATTTCAACCAGAGCTTCATTTTGAACAGGTACAGTTTACAGCAAAAGCAAGTTCTGTCAGGGTTTGAGGACAGATGAGGTGTGTGTGTGTGTGTGTGTGTGTTGCATTTGAGCTAGATATTTGGTTATCAAATCTGACTGGGCATAAATGGTACTTTCAGTCAAATTTTAGTCAAAGTCAAATTAAGAATCTGCTGTTAAAGACACTGCAATGTGTTACATTTTAAACTCACTGTCTCACTCACTGGCTTTCTTTTTCAGGGCCACATCGAATAATAAAGTTCGTGACATGGTTCTCCTGGAGTTGAGTTATGTGAACTCAAACCTGCAGCTTCTCATGGAGCAGTTGGAGGGTCTGAACAGCTCAGTGGAGGTTTATCAGAATTTACAGTAAGTAGACACACATGCACTCATCCATCTACTGAAGATAGTGTTTCAGCCAATTAATGTTATGGGTGTCTTGCTGTTGTTGAGCTGGGTCAGGTTTATATGTAGGTTGAGGTTGGCATCTACATAGAATTTTGCAGAATAGTGATTCAGCAGATGCCTCCGTTCCACACACACACACACGCACACACACACTTCTGGGTGAGTTACTCAGCTCAGGATACTTGGCTGATGTTGATGGAAAATGCTAGATGGGCTTATTAAGCAGAAAGCCCGCATGCCACGTCACACCAACGCCTTCAGATGTGCGTCCTCGGACGCTGCGCGGGGACCGCCGTTTCTCGCAGCTCGACGGACCTGCCTGGCAGGTATACACCCTGACAGGTTGACGCCCTCCTCCGGTGTGGCACAGAGCCAGAGAGAAGGCCCAAAAGGCTATCACACCTTCCGGGAGACGCCTTGTTGGCTTTTGCTTATTTCCTTATTCCTTGTAGTTTTGGCTGATGTTAATCTAACCATATGCGTGTGAATTATTGTGATGAGGCATGTCAGTCAGCGGAGATGTAAACACACGCACCTAATATACTACAAAATAGCTTCACATGGCCACTTCAACTGTACAATGTAGCTGCAATTTAAGTATAACAAGGCCAGATCAAGCCTATTGCTAAATTGGTAGGATGTAATGGGCTTTAGGAATTCTTATTAAATTCCTACTTCATAAAGTTTCCGGAATAGAGTGGGTGTGTGTGTCTGGGTGTGTGCCACCTTCTACAGAGATGTGGTTTGTATAGCTCCTCCCACTTGTTGGTGGTGGGTGGAGATGTGCATGTGCACATGCATGTTCACGTGCATGACTGTCCATGTGCATGCGACCACTTCTCTGCCTCCCCTGACTGCATCAGTATGACACGCCAGGCGCGGGAGATAGAGGGAGAAGGACTCTCATTATCCAGATGCCACATCTCCCCAAATCACCAAAATGAACAGAATCATGAGTTAGACAGCAGTCAGCAGGGAGCTGCGTGGGTGCGTGCGTGGGTGCGTGTGTGGGTGCGTGCGTGTGTGCATGTGGGACACTCTGTTTCCCTTCTTCCTGCCCTCAAAAGCGCGCATGTCCTTGAGATTCTCTGGCATGCTTCCTTGCATGAGGGTCTCTCTTCAGCACTTCAGCATGGAGAGTACAGTGGAGGTGAAGCACCACAAATCGTGGGTGTTCAGTGGGCCAGTTTTGTACTTGAGCAGCCCAGTGGAAACAACGGTAAACCCAGACTGTTCTGGTTCATCCCCCTAGTGATGTAGAATGAGTATGTTGTGCTCTGTGTTGAGGAAGGTGATGACGTGCACAGTGTTGTAGGCACCAAGAGTGGCATCATGATGACATCTCCGTTCTGGCAAACGTTGTGATGTTGACACCACGCTGCCCAGGAACTCTGACAATGGCACAGTGTCCTATGATGTTCTGGAATAACACATCAGTGAGAGGACTGCACAGCATTCTTGAGCATTCATAGCAGTTGTTGAAATACTGTTGAAGTTGTCGTAAAAGTATGCTTTTCTGCAAAAACATTCACTACATTCACTATTCACTTCACTATAACTTACAGAAACTGCCGATATGGTATAACACTTCAGTAGTGCAGTGTTATACACGGTTCAGTTCTGTGAGTTTGGTTGCATGATACTTACCTATTCACATTTCAAAATGTCTGGATGGTGCTACAGCGTAGCGGCACTGATTTAGACGCCAGAAATTTCAACCCATGGCTATAAGTACCAGTTTAGCGACTGCAAAAAACTGTAGCAATACCTGCGGGTGTTGCCATGCTGTTTAGTTGAGTCAGCAGGCGTGGAGTGGAATAATAATCTTTTTACTGTGTAATGCTGAAACTCTGGATGAAGTCACTGGCCATGTGTCCAGATGAGAGAGTACTGAATACTGCTTTAACACAGCATGGATAATAGTAACAGTACTAACAATGCTAACAATAATCCAACAAATGATTCACACTTGCAGTAATTTCAAGCTACTTTGTGGGAGTGGAGGAGTTAGTGGGCAGTGGTGTGTGTGTGTGTGTGTGTGTGCGCGCGTGTGCGTGCATGCATAGAACAGGCCTCTCTGTACATAGAACAGGCCTCTCTGTACATAGAACAGGCCTCTCTGTACCTGGTTTCTGTCAGTTCTACCACCTAAAAGCAGGTCAGCATTTCTTTTATCTAGGCTGGGTAAGGATCTTTGTCAAATGATAGAGCAAGTATGAAACTGAACACTCTCTCTCTATCTCTATCTCACCCCCATCCTCTCCTTTAAGATAATCTTAACACCACCATGCTTTTAGGAAATGCGGAAATGTTTGTTAGCTATTTTTTGTGTAATACTGAACCACCTTGATGAGAATCCATTTCATATAATACTAAAACACCCTGATGAGCGATATTATACTAAAACACTTTAATCATGAGTTTTAATGAAAAAATATACAGCATAGTACAGGGCAAAAAAATAGTGGCGATTTAGTGATGATTTGTATACTGTACATTTCTGTTAAGTGGTTGTAGCAGAGGTCACTGTTGTTTTGAATCTACTGCAGCTCCGTGTGAAGCTGTCACCTGGCCAATGTCCAGCCTCTGCCACGGTGCTGGGGTAATGGTTACCCTGTGTGCTTTCAGCGTGTGTAAACAGACAGAACGTTTGTCTCGGTGCTAGTTTGAATATCTAAGCCCCAGTTTAACTGTTTCATGAAAACCTCCACAAAAGGTGTGTGGTCCAGTCATGGTGGGAGTAGCTTCAGAGCTCTTTGTGCCTGGTGTTTGTCTGCCCTAAAGTTCCTTTGTTTTTTTGTCCTTTGTGCAGAGGCTCTGTCAGCATCCCCCTCATCCCTCTGGGTCTGAAGGAGACTAAAGATGTCGACTTCTCCGTTCCTTTCAAGGTTTGTTTGTGGGTTTTTCTTTAACACTAATTTTATTTTAGCATTTCTTTTTTTTCATTGTCTTTTTAGGTTTCCTTCCTCAAATTGAAACATTTGAAACATCTTTTAGTCTTTGTTCATGTCTTGAAGTGTCATTGTGTCTTTTTAATATTCCAGATTCTTTTTTTGTGTTTTTTTCCTTCTGTTGAGAGTAACATGGTGCTCTGTCATGGTGTGACACGCAGAAGCATTTTCATCTATAGGCTGCCTGTCCAGATTTTTTTGACTCTTTGACTCTGTATCAGTCTATCTGTCTTTCTTTGTCTGGGTAAAAAAAGAACCCCCCCAGGAGACACCACATGTCGTTTCATGTTCATTGAAGTTTCTTTCTGAGTACTAAGGCTTTTCTTAGGTAATGACTGGACATTGTTTTGGTCCTTGATGCTGCTGAAAACGTGCCGGGCGTCTTTGAGAAATGCCCAGAAAAACATTTAAAAAAATATTTTGAAAAGCTAGGTGTCCATAAATCGTATCCAGGCAGTGTGAAAGTAGGTCAGCTCTTAGAAAACCACAAATGAGGAAATAAGTATATTTTTATATGCTCTGCTGCAAATCTAATGTAAAACACACAGAGAAGCCTGTTTAAGCCAGGAGGGAGGGACGCTGCCTTGACCGGGTGTTTGCCCTCATTTCTAAGCTGTTGCTTCAGCAGTGAGTGATGAGGTTTTCTGACACAGGGGATGGCGGCGGTGTGTTCACACCTGCAGACGTTTCACTGGGGATGTAATCAGCAGATTTGCGTTTTGAGTGATCTGTGCATGTGTGAATGGGAAAGACTTGTGTAATGTAATGTTTTCAATCGAAGGCTGCTGTGTTTTGGCAGGACTTCATTCTAGAGCATTACAGCGAGGATGGTGCTAACTTTCAGGAAGCCATCGATGACCTCATGGACCTCAGACGGGTATCAACACTGGTTTTTGCCCTTAAAGTGGCAGTAACACTATATTTTCTTAAACCATATTGTATTACCTCGCATGAACATGGCCTCTGATACACACTTCTTGTGTGCTTGTGTGTGTTGTTGTGTTGGGGGGGAATAGGCATGCCGCACCCCGAGTCGTAACGAGGCTGGCGTGGAGCTGCTAGCAAGCTACGTGGCCCAGCTCTCCCTCGTAGAGAGTCGATTCTTCACACCCACCCGCCAGATGGGCATTTTCTTCACATGGTACGTTGTCAGTCTGCCCGCAGGGCAGCAGTTTGGAGAAGGACTGAACATGGCGCCCGGTTTTCTGCACAATCAATGACTGTTCCTAACTTTCCTGTTTTTGTGTAAACTTTGACACAGACCATGACTTGATTGTAATGTATCGCTGCGGCCCTGGTAAATGTACACTTATAAGGGTTGTTCTGATTCCTTGAAAAGAAAAAAAAAGAGTCTCACATGTGTTAACAGTAAATACACCCCGGGCACAAGAACTGGAGAGGTCTGACATACCTCCTCCTTTCTCAGAACTGTTGACCTTCTCCTAGAGTGTAGACTCATAAAACACAGGGACACTGGCAGCCCTGATGTTTCGGTCCTTTGCGCTAACGCTAACAATGTTGCCCCGCTGTATCGCACAGGTACGACTCTTTCACGGGAGTGCCGGTGTGTCAGCAGAACATCTCACTAGAGAAAGCCAGCCTCCTCTTCAACGTCGCCGCTCTCTACACCCAGATTGGCACACGCAGTAACAGGCAGACACTCGCCGGCCTCGAGGAAGCCATCGTAGCCTTCCAGAAGTCAGCTGGTCAGTCCAAAACAGGCTTTACACCGCTCTTTTTTGGGAGAGAGAGGGAGCGTGCTGTCGTACTCACATTATCCTGTATCTGATGTCTATTTACATATGAACATTTGACATCACACAGACATTAATGACATCAGACATTATCAGTATTGTGGTAATGACACTTGCAGCTCTCGACATAAGTTCATAAACGTCTTCATGTGGCTTCGAAGCCATTTATGATTTCCTCATCACTTTTCAGAGTGTCTTTAAACTACAGTGTTTCTTGGAAGTCTTTCTTACTTCTGAGAACCATGCTTTGGTCAAGGTCTTGCTTCTAAGGAACACTTCAGTTGAATGCGTCCATCTCGAGTTACTGAACACTCTGGCCTGGGTGTGCTGAACATCTCCCACAGAGCTGAGAGTTTAGGTTACCAAGTAACATAAAAATGCTAGAACTGTTAGTGAAGAGAGGGTGCACTTGTGTGTGTGTGTGTGTGTGTGTGTGTGTGTGTGTGTGTGTGTGTAAAAAGGGTGAAGAGAGACAGTGCGACAGAAAGCTGCACCACTATACCATTGCATTACACCACCACTGCACCGCTATGCCACTGACCACCTGTCCTTCTTGGTAAAACACCAACCAAAAGAAGACTTGTACTGTTTTGGCTCTGAACGCTATCAGAATGAACCTGAATCATCATGCTTCAGTCATTCTCTCTCTCTCTCTCTCTCTCTCACACACACACAAACACACACACACACACACACACACACACACACACACACACAGTTCTTTGTCAGTATGAGGTGGAAGAACCACAGATGGCTCCAGTCCAACTCTGCTGCTTTGACACTTGTGGAAGGGGAACGGTGACGGACAGATGACAGACTGGCTGTCTGCGTGTGTAGCATAGCCAGCTTATCACAGTTTATCTCCCACTCTGAACACTGCTGTTGAAAGAACCCTAAACACATTCCAGGCATGCGCAACAGAAGTAGACCTTTCTTTTCTAGGAGTTGGCCTTAAAAGGTCTAGTTGCCTGAGACAATATGTCAGTGTTACTGACTGCTAGAGAGCCCCCACCGTGACCTCAGGTAGTGGAGAATGGTCATTATTGGTAACAGTAAGTATTTTGTTGGTTTATAATGAATGGCTCCGAGGTCAGTTATGTAAGGCATGTAAGTTATACCTTTGCAGCAATGCATTAATGAGAAGGGAGAGAAAGGTCAGCTACATGTCATGTGAAAAGCTCATGAATGAATGGTGGGAGGGTTTGGAGCTTGTTTACATGAGTAAGGTTTTGTTTTCTAAATAACACTGTGGATTTATTTTATAATCTTTCATACAATAAGCAGATGATAATTAAGATGTCACAGACCAGGCACATACTAATGAATACATTAGTCCTAAACTATGTGTCTGTGATTTTTCAACCATAGGCGTTCTCCATCAGCTGAAGGAGACGTTCACACACACCCCGAGCTACGACATGAGTCCGGCCATGTTGAGCATGCTGATCAAGATGATGCTGGCACAGGTGCAGGAATGCCTGTTTGAGAAGATCGCTCTGCCCGGCATCCGCAATGAGTTCTTCATGCTACTCCGAATGGCACAGGAATCCGCCAAGGTACCGCAGTACTTCTTCCTAAACTCTAGGTGGTGCTGTGGGACCTTAGCAAAGTTATTTTTTATCAGACATTATAGTGCAGTTTCTTGCTTGCATTGTTTTGTGCGCACAGGAAATGTGTTCTTATGCCAGTTCTGCTTCCTGTTACAGGTGGGAGAAGTATATGATCAGGTCTATCAGTCGATGATCCAGACGCCCATTAAAGACAACGTACCCTTCTTCTGGTCCACAATGGCCCAAGTGAAGACGCACCACTACTGCTCTCTAGCGCATTACTTTGTCTCCACCGCGCTGTTGGACCACCGGCGTAAGTCGATTAACCAGACCTGGCTTTTACATCCCACCTAGAAGAGTTGCTTGGCCGACTGGCGGAAAGCCAAAGACGAGCTCTAAAAGTTATTTTCGTGTCCCGCTCTCTCACTCTTAACTCGAGGGACCAGTGATGCAGATTTGAACAGTGTCACACACTAATGAAGCCCTGAGGGTGTGTGGAAGTATTATTTGTCCTTCTGCTGAGAGAGGACTTGGGTGGAAGGGTAGACAGTGAGGGCAGAGCACAAGGGTGGGGTTCATCATTGCTGCTGTGCAAACACACCAGTTTTTGGAGTGCCAGCAGTCTCCCACGTATGCCTGCAGCGAGTAGGCATTGCTCTTAGACAGCCCCCCCGCAGGGTCAGCCCCAGTGCCTGGGCGCCGTTCAGGGGCTCTTCAGTCTTCTCTTCCATCAGGAGGACATGGCAATGGGGCACCTTGAGAGCTTTTCTTATGTTATCAACTGTAGCATCAGATCCTGTTTAATAGTAGCTGAGGTGTCATTTTTGTGTGTGTGTGTGCGTGTGTGTGTACAGTAAACACCACTGATGATGAAGATAAGCAGGAGAAAGCTCTGTCTCAGCTGTACGATGCGATGCCAGATGGACGCTCACCTCTCGACATCCTGCGGAATAAAGACGAGAGACGGCGTATAGGTGAGACGTCCCAGTGACCCCTCACTATGATGACGTGAATTTCAGAAATCACATAAGGGCGTGTTCCATAAGGAATACGTTCCATTTGCTCCGCCCCGGTTTGGCTTCACCTTTCCCCGCCCCCTGGCAGGTAAGGCGCACCTGAGGCGTGCGATAATGTGCCAGGAGGAGGCACTGCGCATCCAGGGCCTGTGCCGTCACCTCCGTGACATCAACGTTCTTAAGGACATCCTGGAGGCCAGCCACAAACGCTCGCTGGCCAAGTTCAGTCACAACGACAGCGAAGGCGAATTCACCGACTACATGGAGGCGCCGGACATCGTGGGTGAGTTGGCCCACAGTGGAACACGGGCCAGCCATGACGCCGTCCTCACATAACTGCAAATTTCCTCGCTGAGGGATTAATAAAGGATTATCTTATCTCTTATCTTAACACGCGTGCAGGGATGCTGCTTTTAGGTGTTAAGTGCTTCCTGTTTATAGTTAAGAGCACAGTTGGAGCAATGAATGGTGCAATTTTATCTCTTTTGCACAGATGAGAAATTGGAATTAAGATTACCAGCAGATTAGTTACACAATTCATGAATGAGACAACCTTCCTTTACTGTTTAATGCTGCCGATCCTCAGTTCTAATTTTATGGCATTCATTACCTCGTTAAGGTCGAGAACCTCTCGGATCTCATATTAAGCATAGAAGAAACTATCACAGTAGTAGTGCTGATGAAATCAAAGATCATTACTTGTACATAAGTTAGTTAACCCTGTTGTTATTAACAATCATAAAATAAACTATGTTGTAAAAATATAACTACTTATTCCCGTTACAGCAAGAGCACATATGCACAGTCTTGACCCTGAGCAGAACGATGATGCTATCAGTTTTGTTTACAGTACAAACAGAAAATAACTCTGCCTTTTCCTCCCATGGTTTGTGCTGTTGGTACAGTACAAACAGAAAATAACTCTGCCTTTTCCTCCCATGGTCAGCTAAAACGGAGCAGAAAGCAGAACCAGAACTCTCTGCCTCCACTAAGGTGAAAGTCAAAGACTTCTTCCACCGACTGGTATGTGGGCTACTAGTTTTTCCCAATAACAGTTTTCACTTTCCACAACATTTGTGGGCTCTGATCACAGCACACAGATGCTCCTTTTAAGCCTTGTGTGGCTTATTTTAGTTCGGCTCGCGTGCTGTGATCACCAGACCCCCTCCAAAGGCTTTTCCACTGTTCATTCACACTCTGCCAGGCTGCATTGCATCTTGGAATAACAAAAAAGTGTTAATTAGGAGGTTCTAATGAGTGTGGCCGAGGTGGTTTGTACAGTGGCTAAAAGCCAGAAACGATTTCGGGAGTACTAACATGAGTAATGATGGTATCATTTGGCCTCTGCGTTAGAAGGGTGTGATCCGAAGTCTGTGGAGCCATCTCATCAGCTACAGCTGAATAATGCACACATTTAATTTCAGTTAAAAATTCTGCTCCTGAGTTGCTGCTGTGTCAGACAGTTCTTAATATTACGTGTGTGTGTGTGTGTGTGTGTGTGTGTGTGCGGTTGGCTGAGTGACTTAACATGCTCTGTACCAACAGCACAAACAGGTTGGCCTGTTGGTTTACTGTTTGTTTGTTTTTTTTCCTTGTTTTGGGCTGACTGCTAAACTAAGCCAATCTAGATTCACTTTATTTGCAACTCTCCATCTCTATCTACATTTTGTTGTGGTGAATCTAGTCATTTGGACTAGTTGAGTCGCACACTGCAGGTCAGATGAAGATCCTTGTCCTGTTTTGATTTACTTCACTGTCCTCTTCTGCCTCTACATTATGTTGTAACATCTGACCATCGTCACAAAGAAAGACAGCAAGAGCCTTTTTCAGAGTTCCCTTCAAGCTTCATATTAAATGCCTGTGTCGGGGTGTGTGTGGAGGTGTGTAGGGGGAGTGGGTGGGTGTGTAGGGTGGAGGTGTGTAGGGTGTGTGTTCGGGTGTGTGTGTGTGTGTGTGTGTGTGTGTGTGTGTGTGTGTCCGGGTGTGTGCATGTGTGAAGCAGTTACGAACTCATTTCTGCTGTAGTCTTTTTCATCAGCCAGCCTGCCGCTGCTGTAAATGAGAGAGACCTGTCCCCAGATGACTGGTGCTTTGTGATTGCCATGTCATCATCTCCAAGGCTGCCTTGGGAGCAAGTTGCCATGGAGTGTTGCCGTGGTGACATTTGTGCCTCTTATGCGGTGCAGGGCCCACTCTCCGTGTTCTCAGCGAAGCAGAGATGGACCGCACCACGCACCATCCGGCTGAAGGTGGAGGAGCGAGATCTGGGCTTCACCCTGAAGGGTGACGCGCCTGTCCAGATCCAGTCACTGGATCCACTTTGTTACGCAGCTGTAAGTGTATGTGTGCACCAATGTGCGCACGCGCGCACACACACACACACACACACACACAAATACACACAATCAATTCACATCAGAAGCATGCAAACGTAAACACTTGACCCACTTTGGCTGAGTAGACTGCATGCTCTCAAATGCACTCTACAGTTTTTTTTTTAACGAAGATGAAAAATGTATATGCGTTGGCTTTGGTTTTTAGTGGAGGCTTTGTTTAATGAATGGGCTTCACCTCTTCCTGAGGCAGGATTCTTCACTTTCTCTTTTTCTCTCTCTCTCCTTTCTTTCTTTCTCTTTCTGTGTCTGCTCATTAATAGTTGTGTAATTGTGAGCAGGCTTACAAAAGACCACACAGATTAGTAAGATTACATAAGATCTCCCACATGGTTCCTTCGTGGTGGACCTTCTTTGTAACTAAAACTCTCTCTCTCTCTCTCTCTCTCTCTCTTTCTCTCTTTCTCTCTCTCTCTCTGTCTCTCTCTGTCTCTCTCTCTCTCTCTCTGTGTGTGTGTGTGTGTGTGTGTGTGTGTGTGTGGGTGGATGGGTGGGACAAAGGATTGTGTCCTGGGTTACAGCTTGGTTCCCACAGAAAAGGAAACAAAATAATTTTCTCTCTTACGTTCACACATGCACACCTGTTTCTGCCTTGAGGTCTCTTTTAGGCTGTCTTGAGCAGCTGCCTATTTGGTTGGAAATAGCCAAGGGTGGGGGGGATTGTGTGTGTGTGTGTGTGTGTGTGTGTGTGATCCTTTTTGTTGAATCAGTCAGTCCTGAGTGTGTGGGGTGTGTTTGTGTGGTTGGGGTGGACGTGTAGGGTTATGGGGATGTGTGGGGGTGGGGGGGGGGGTGTGTCTGCTGTTCCCCTGATAAGCACTCTGTAAATATTTGCACAGTATATGGTACAAAGCATTGCTGTCACAGTATGTGTTTTACTGCACCTACGTTACCTTCTCTCCTTTCTCTCTGAACCTCTTTGCTGTTATCAACACAACCCCAGTCAGATGGCTTGAAAGAGGGTGATCTCCTGGTTGCCGTGGGCGATACAGACTGCAAGTGGATGGGCGTTAGTGATGTCATGAGACTGCTGAAGGACGTGGATGAGGAAGGCATTGACATTAAAGTCGTCAGCATGATTGACAGCAGCAGCCAGCCAATGGTAACTCTTCTCTTCCAACACGTAGACTTCTCCAGAGCATAATAGCACCGCCTGTGCCTGAGCCCTCTCAGCCAATCAGAGAACTTTACCGTGTTTGGCCTTGTGATTCTTTCGTTTCCGTGGGAATACCCTTCCATACTTAATTGGCTTAGTTATATTTTGCTTCTTTGTTTGCTCAAATTCACCAAAATGTCCTTATTAGCAAACATTTGTAGCAGTGACGAGAGTCCTGACAGGCCCCGATCCTCCGTCTCTCCCAAACAGCCGGCGAAAAGTGCCACGTATTCCGGTGGCCTGCCCAAGACCTACTCCATGATCTGCCTCGCGTTCGACGACGACAAGAACACGAAGGCGCGCAAGGTGACCAAGAAGACGTCGTTCCTCAGCTGGGGCCTGAAGAACCGGCACAAGAGCGCCAGCACCCAGAGTCTCCCCACAGGAGACTACAGTGGGGCCACGCCCATGCACAAACAGGGCCCCACCCTCCCCAACTCCCTCAACGAGAGCGGCCTCTACTGAACCTGAGCATCTCACCCCCCACCCCCACAAAGCTGTTTGTGGCGTGGCATTCTGGGAAGGAGGGGTGAGTTGTAAAATACGGAAGCGAAATGCAAGGACCTTTTGCACAGGATCTTTAAGGGGAGATTTTAGAAATGCCAGAAGCCCATGACATGTTGTTTTTCTTTGGTTATATTTGCTAATAAAAAATGTATAAGCCATGGGGTCATTGGCATAAAAAAAGACATTATGCCCCTTTAGTTGATGGTTAACACGAGCAAAAACTGTGTTATCACCTGGGTACTAGGAACTCATTTTAATGACCTCTTGAAGTGGTTTGTTAGTGTGCCGGACATGGTAGAAAATTTTAAGTGTAAACAGATTGGAACATAGTCTGAACATGGATAATATAACCGGGAGCTTTACGTAAAGGTGAAGGACGCTGTTTCTGCCGGTCTCGGAACAAGTGCTGCTGTTGTACATATTTTATTTTCATATTTTGTTGTATTTTTATACAGTTGGAGACGACGACTGCTAGATGAAGTCGTCTTCCTCGGTTAAGTGTGTGACGTTTGAGTTGCTTCTAATTCCTCTGCCAAAAACAACTGGCTTCCAGTCCTCTGGGGCACAGTAGACCGAGCTACTGACATACCCGCCTATGACGCGCAAAACTGTTTCTGGAATTGATTTTCTGGAAAACACTATGTCTAGAATTGGCTCTCAACCTCTTTTATCGACAGTCAAATGCTGTTGTCAAAGTCGGCAAAGAGAATCCCAGACAAGGAATCTCTCTACGGTCGTCAGCATATTCTCCCTGAGCGGTTGTGCCAAACAGACCACTTTAATTGTAATGTTCCTGTGAGAATGAAGAGTTACTGACCTCCATCTCATGTCAGAACCTTGGATACTGCTTGGGTTGTTGTTTTTTTATTTTTTTATTTTTTTAACCACAGATTTATTGTTGTTACTCGCTTCTGATGGTCTTCAGCAGGAGATTAAGGGCTTCCTGGAATGTAAGTCGGAACGGTTTAAAGCACAGGAGTGCATCAGCCGACTGTCACTCTGGAATTGTCTGGCAGTGTAATGTGAACTGTGAGTGTAGGAGTTAGGCTTACAAAATTAAAGTCATGAAGTTCACTGTAGTAGTAATGGTTCAGTGCAGAATCCAAGCCCGGTTTCTCACTTGTGTCTGTAGAATGTTGAAGATAAGATTGACTCCGGTGGTCCTTGAGTTAAATATAAGGCCAAACTCAAGTAAGAAGGTTTAAAGCCCTCATTTGCTATAGACAGACTATTCTTGTTTTTACTTTTCCTGTAACGTATTTGCTAATGCTTTTTGAAGTGTTAGAATCATCTTGCTGTCTACAAAGTAGATTCATATGCACATTTGATAATCAAATAATTTAAATGCACAAAGAAATATATATAAATAAAGTATGTATTCATATGAAGTTTTTAATATTTAGTGATGGTAAAGTGAAACTAGTAAGTGTATGTGCTAATGAGTAGATTTTAAATGCTACAAGTGAGGAGTTGGTTCCATCCTGGTTCTTTTGCTCAAACTGAATCCTTAACTACTTTTAAAACCATTTAATGTGTGATACTAAGTATTTGAATCTCTCCCAACTTCCGTGTAGTATTGTCTTTTTCGAGTCTCCATGTGTATGTGTATAATTTTATTAATATGTATTATTGTCCTTTGCTTATAAACATTGTTAGGAATTTTCATCTGCTCAGTACCTTCACTAGGGCAGCAATATGTAGAATTATCTATGCAGAGATATTAAAAAGAATTAAATTATAAAAGGGAAATTGGTATAGTGTTACAGTGATTGAGTGTGCAGGTTGATTAATGCATCTTTTTAGAAATAATGGCATGCTATTTTAAAAAGGCATATTTACATGTGTGTTTTTAGGGATAAGTATTAATATACTCTTAAAGTAAAGTACAGGATTCAAGGGGAACTTTGGCATGAGGCCCTTTGTATGAGGTGTCTGTCTAAGCACGTCACAGCCCTGTGACTCAGCCCTTTCCATGGACAATACCACTGCTCTCTTGACACTACATTGTTTATGCACAGTGGAACTGAAGATGTTTTGGTGATGTTTTATTTTATAACTTTATATTGTATTTGTGTAAACCTGAAGCTAAATAAACTATGGGATAATACTTTTGTATCAAGCTTTTGTTTATTTTCCTAGGTGCTTTATCCTGAATATAAGTACTAAGTAATGATGTACCCTGACTTTAACTGGACCCAAGTCATCACCCAAGCATTAAATGTAAATGGCGTAGCACTCCAGAAATAATTGTAAATACTGCAAATCTGGTTAACAGTGGACAGACTGTTCCAACAGCTTCCTCACAGTGAGAGGCCTGATAAAACAGAAAAATAAAAGTGTTTTAACTTAAGAAAATATAAGTCATTAGATGTAATTGTACTAATTTTCCCCAAGGATGAAACAATATAAATAAATATAGTATGTTTACTTCTATAGTAAAATAATAATAGTAGTAGTAAGAGTTCAAAAACCTGTACAGCAAGCAGCTTGTAACCAACCGTGATTACGCTGTGATGAGTCATATCTTTCCTGTCAATCAGGCACTGGCATGTAACAGCCAGCTTGTATAATGACCGCATGCATTTCTCTGATTCGTTTTGATGGTATACAGTAGAACTGAATATGCTGGACTTTAGTTGTGGAGAGATGGCAAAAGAATAGATAAATCATTAATAACACATATCTGTAACTGTTTCATTTGTTAACAAACCCAAAGGATGGTTTGGTACACAGATCTATAGACTGTATCAAAACACTTCTTAGGGTGAAACAAAGTTAGAATGATTGGTGGAATAGCAACTCAAACTTTGACACATTACAGTAAGAGTAATATGTTTCCTGGATGATCATAATTCTTAATAACCTAACCTTACAATTGAAATAAGAGAGAGGGAGAGAGAGAGAGAGAGACTGAGATTAAATAGCATTCCTTTGTCTTTCAGTTGAGCAACATTCATTCACTCCTCTATGCTGTAAAGAACAGACTAGGACTAGGGGATACTCAACAGAGTGTGGTTGACTAATGGATTTTAAATGATCTCCAGGCGGGGAGATTTTGAACTGTGGTTTGGCTACTAAAGAGAGGGCTTCTTTATGCCAACAGTGATGTCAGAGTGGTTTAACTTGTGTGTGCATTAGTATGTGACATTTCTGTGAGAGAAACAGAGTAAGACAGGCAGAATGAAAGAGTGCATGAGAAAACAAAAGAGAGAATGAGAGAGAAGAGAGAGTAAGACAGAGAAACACTGCACACCCCTGCCCACTATGTCTATCTGGAAAGTTTAAAAAAAAAGCTCAGTTATTACAATTATATCCAACAAAATTCTGTAGTTCAATTTTCTTACTATAAATATTCAAGCAAATATTTGCACCCATCCTTTTGATAAGCTGATGAAAAAAGGTTTTGGGTAAGTACAAAAGCATTTTAAGTATTTATATGGTAAGTGGTAAGCAGTGTTGGGAACGTTACTTTAAAAAAGTAATTAGTTATAGTTACTCACTACTTGTTCAAAAAAGTAACTGAGTTAGTAACTGAATTACTCTATAATAAAAGTAACTCGTTACCAAGGAAAGTAACTATTTGCATTACAGAAAAAAAGTTATATGCTAATGAATAAGGATTTTTTGAAAAAGCAGTTTTCACAGTCAGTTGAAATGAGTAGATCAAAAAGGTGTTTAACTTTTGATATTTATTGCACATCAACAGACCAGTGCAGGATAAAATCCTTTAAAATCCCAAATCTTTGTAAAAAAAAAAAAAAAAAAAAAAAGCACAAGTAAACAGGTACACTATAAAGTGCATTTACATCTATCAAATTAAATTACATTCTCTCAACCTGAGACAACTGGTTTGTTCACAACAGAAGTAAACTTAACAATAAAACTTCTATTCTTAATTAAATAAATCAAATACCCAGTCTGGTAGACAATCAGGAACTTCAAGTATTTTCTTAAATAATGTTTATATCGCCACCTTGAAAGTGCTATTTTTTCTTCGTCTTGCTCCTGATTCGCCATTTCTGCCTCTTCTCCCTTTGTGTCGTGTCACTGGTGTGCTTCGGCGCGCGTGTAAAAACATTGGCTCTGATTGGCTACCATAATGCTGCCTTAGCCAATCGCTTACTGACTTGTTAAGTTAAACAGGTGTTACACCGAGAACTGTGACCTATCGAGATCTTTTATTCCTCACTAGCCTGGGCAGGGATCCGCTCAGATTACTGTTAGTATATCAATATATATAGTAACGCACCGCTTTTAATGACCAGTAATGTCAACGGCGTTGTAATGACAGGAAAAGTAATTAATTATATTATCACGATTCAGCCCAGTTAGTGATCTATATATGTGGAGCTGTGATGATACAACCCAGTTAGTGATCCCATGTGGGACTGTGATGATACAGCCCAGTTACTGATCTATATATGTGGAGCTGTGATGATACAGTCCAGTTAGTGATCCTTATATGTGTGGCTGTGATGATGCAGCCTGGTTACTGATCTTTAGCTATATGTGGGTTAATGATAAACTTTGAGATGACGGAGGAGCTGGCAGCTATGTGGTCAATGTGATGTTAGTGTTGTTAAAATTGCAAAAACCTTCAAAGCCAAACAACCACAAGTTCATTAAATAATGATATAATTCTGTCCTCCACATTTTCATTGTATCATTGTAATTTTTATGGCCTTGGAAAAATGTATTGCCCTCTCCTGGTGTAATGTGTAGGTGTTCCAAAATTTTCATCCATATAGTGTATTGTATTAACCAATTAAAATAATAATCTTCTTACTTTAGCTTGAGGTTTATTCTTCTGTAGCAATGCTGTGATGATGGATAAAGAAGTCTCCACTGACACTGTCTTAGTTGTCAATATTAAGTTCATTAATTTTGAAGTGACTATCACTTTGCGTGTTCATTTGATGTGTAGAGAGGAAATCAGTTGGAGTCAGAAATCAGTTGGGTTTTATTTGCAAACGAAGATCTTCGGAGACCTCACAACACAACACACTGTGCTCCTTTAAGAGGGAATAAGATCTGACAATTTACAGTTAAAACAGACACTTATACATTGGTCACTCCACCCAAATCATGTGCCACTTACTGTTGTGTATTTTTTTTTTTTTTTGCAGCAATCATGGATCTATTTTGCACACTCTACAGTATTTAGTTGCCAATTATTTTCCATGACCCTTTCTCCTCTTTAGAAGAAAACATCTTGTGCTTCTGCTATGGGTGGTTCCCAATCAATTTTATTCCACAATATGTGTTGCAAAGTGTTGCAAAGTGTTCTTAATCTCACAGGTGGCTCCTGGTATTCTGTTGAGCTCCCTTGTGCTGGCTATAATATTTTGATTAACCCCTTGACTTTCCCAAGTTTGTAATCTTTATTTAAAATGTATAATACTCAACTTTCCCACATTACCAAAAGAACAGCATCAAATCAGGTACCCGGGTCTTGAGAGAGGTCAGTGTCAATCTTCTTTCGTACAGTTAAAACTGTCCTACTTATATAGGCTAGTAGTTTATACAAAGCTGGGACCCCACATACAAACATAATTTCATTTCCATTTGAAACAGATCATGTAATGAAGAAATTTCTTAATTTTTAACTAAACAGATTTTTTTCTTTGTCCAGCTCACTCATATCTACAAGAGATCTGAATTTCAGATAATTTCATTTAAACCTAAATCACTACATAAAGTATAACATAGTTAGGTAATTACAATTAGGTAATTACAATTTTGTAATCAATTATGTTTCCCCTCCCATTTAACTGTAACTGTCATTTCAATCTGAAATTATGGTACTGGCTATTGCATGAAATGTGTACTCTGTCATGGTCTTAAATTAGGCACTCAAGACAGACCTTATGAAGCACATTATAAAGCTCATCTCATCAACATATTGTTACTATGATGTAATAGAGATTCATTCCGGAACTCTCTTGAGTCCTATGTGGCTATTAGAATTCTATTTAACAATCTTAACAGTGTTGAAGGAAGTCCTAGTTAAACTCACACGTGTCTAAAACTGGTGACAATGAATGAGCAAGCAGAGGTGTCTCACGAAATGAGTGCTATGTCCTGCACTGCCTTCAACGATCTTCGTTTGGAGGGAAAGCTCTGTGACGTGATCCTCAAATTCAACGATGTAGAGATCAGTGCTCACAAGAACGTCCTTTGTGTCTGTAGTGACTATTTCAGGTGAGAGAGGCCTATTTCAGAGGTTGATATACATATGTTAATTTCTAGTGTTAAAAAAGATTGTATCGTTATTAGTTGTTATTAACCCCAAATGTATTGGATATAAGATAATGTTTTTTCCATAAGAAATTTTTCCATAAATGGAAAATAACTTAATAGTTTAAAAGTCTGATTTCATGATTAGGATTAGAACTAATCTTAATAACCTTTTAGTGAAATTTCAATGACTAAGATGATCATCATTCTCAAAATCAGATAAAAAGTGAGACAATCCTACATTTAAAATTTTATTATGTAGCCTCCAGCCTTCCTAAGTCAACATAACAGCAGCCATTCACCAGTAAAGCTAGATGGAGTGAGAGAGCCCAGGACAAGCGTCTGAGCCCATTCCTCTGAAAATAACCTCTAGATCAGAGTCCTGGGCCCACTCATCTGTACAGAACCTCTCTAGATCAGAGTCTTGGGTCCATTCCTCTGTACAGAACCTCTCTAGATCAGAGTCCTGGGTCCACTCCTCTGTACAGAACCTCTCTAGATCAGAGTCCTGGGCCCACTCCTCTGTACAGAACCTCTCTAGATCAGAGTCCTGGGTCCTTGCTTGTGGATTCACACCACAGGTTTCCGGTAGGGTTCAGATCAGGAGATTCAGATGGACATGATAAAACTTGATTCTTTTATCATGAACCCACTGATGGATGCTAACTTGGCAGTTTGTCCTGCTGAAAGACCAGACCTCAGCCCAATTGTAGCTTCCTGGCAGACTCTGCCAGACCTTCATTTAAAATCTGGAACTCGTGTATGTATTTATGCATTCTCTGATTGGTTGCTGGATGACTGGGAGACTTCACTTAGACTTGTATGTCATCTCATATTCATTCCCCAGTGAAACATGTAGGCATGGATAACCACTTAAGCATTCCTACAAACTAAAATTTAAAATCTTAACACTTCTCTGTTAGAATTTGTTCATAAGAACTTTCTATGACTGCCAATGATTGTCACATATATTTTTGTAAATATATTTTTGTTTTTTGTACAGCTTATTTTTCAGTGTGAAGTTTTATTATGATCACAGTGAGCCCATGAAGCTACATTTCCCCCAGCACCCACTTCATGATCCAGAACATAAGAATAATAAATAAATAGATTACATTTTTTTTCATTCCAAAGGCATCAAAGTACAAACTCAAACACCTAAGGGTGACCTGTATCCTTCCTCCACAGGACACTGTTCACCGGTGGCTGGAGCCCTCCAGAGAAGCGCGTCTACAACATCCCTGGTGTCTCCCCACAAATGATGCAGCTGATTGTTGATTATGCCTACACACACTCAGTGCCCATAAATGAAGACAACATGGAGGAGCTGTTAGCAGCTGCAGACCAGTTCTTAGTCTCGGGCCTCGTACGTTCCTGCTGCCAGTTCCTAGAAGCTCAGATGGGTGTGGAGAACTGCATAGGCATCTGTAAACTGGCTGACACTTACTGGTGCCCGGACCTGCTGCAGAAAGCCCGCCTGTTCGTCCTTCATCACTTTGAAGAGGTCGCACGTGTGTCAGAAGAGTTCCTGGAGGTGCCGCTGACCCAGCTGTGTGACATCATTGAGAAGGACGACCTCAATGTCAAACAGGAAGAGGTGGTGTTTGAGGCCGTCCTGCGCTGGGTCGCACATGCGCCTCAGGAAAGGGAGGAATACATTGCTGTCTTGTTGTCAAAGGTCTGAAAGTGGTATTGCTGGCATAATGTCCTACATGTCTACGTCTTCATTATAAAATGAAGTAAGAATGGTAATAGTTTTCAAGGCAAGTCTATTTTTTTTATCCAGGTGAGAATGGCACTGATGACAGCAGAGTACTTCATGAACAACGTCAAGGGCAATGCTTTAGTGAAAGACAGTGAGGACTGCAAGCCGATCATCATCAATGCGCTGAAGGCCATGTACGACCTGAACATGAATGGAGCGTCTAACTCTGACTTCAGAAACCCTCTGTCCCGCCCACGCCTGCCCTACACCATCTTATTAGCTATAGGCGGTTGGAGTGGTGGTGGTCCCACCAATAGCATCGAGGCTTATGATGCGAGGGCAGAGTGTTGGAGTAATGTGACACTGGAGGAAGAGAGTCCACGAGCCTATCACGGAGCAGCATACCTGAATGGATTTGTGTACATTGTGGGAGGATTTGACAGTGTTGATTACTTCAGCAGCGTAAGAAAGCTTGACCCTGTGGCCAGGACTTGGCATGAGGTCAGTAACAGTGTGTATGTGTGCAAGATTGTTGTGTGTGCATTTTTAGTGTTTGTGTGTGTGTGTTTTTAGGTTGCTGTGTATGTGTTGTTTATAGTGTTTATATTGTTGTGTATGTGTTGTTTATGGTGGGTGGGTGTTGCAGGTCGGATCAATGCATGTTCCACGTTGCTACGTTAGCGTAGCTGTGCTAAACGACTGCATCTATGCCATGGGCGGCTTTGATGGCCACATACGCCTCAACACGGCAGAGTGCTACGAACCTGCAACAAAGCAATGGAGCATGATCAGACCCATGCATGAACGGCGCAGTGATGCTAGTGCTACCACACTGCATGGCAAGGTGGCAACACATACTGACACACACACACACATACACACACACACACACACACACACACACACACACACACACACACACACACACACACACACACACACACACACACACAACCAATTTCAGTGCTACCAAACCAGTGAGCTGAGAAATGCCTGCATGTCAATGCATACAAATGCTCACATACATACTTGAGTTTATTCCCCACTATACACTAGAGTATATTCTTACATCTGTAAGACAGATGATAATATACAGTAGTTCCATCCTAAACTTAAATGTGTTCCTTTGGATTATTTCAGCTCTTTAACTAAATGTTTTATTTAAATATGAAATCATGAAGCATAACAATGTAGTTTACATAATGTCAATGAAGATTTTAGAATGAAATGGCGTTCAATACTTGCTAGATAGATTAGCCTCATGGCTTCAGAAATGGTGGACACCACACATGTATTGGATTTTTCACTGAAATGTTCCTTTAAAGATCATATTGTGTAGCCCACATTGTATGACAGTGAAGGTTGACACAGTCAGCATTGTGTGTGTATATGATTGGCAGGTCTACATCTGTGGAGGGTTTAATGGACATGAGTGTTTGTTGACGGCGGAGGTCTACAACCCTGAGATGAATCAGTGGAGTCTCATCGCTCCCATGAGGAGCAGACGCAGTGGAGTGGGAGTGATTACCTATGGCCAGCAGGTCTACGCTGTACGGACCACACACACACACACACACACACACACACACACACACACACACACACACACACACACACACACACACACACACACATTCACTTCTATATAACACATAGTAGCATAATGCAGTCATTTGCCATTTTTACTGATGGAGTATCTTCAAAATGTCTGCCTATAAGAACTATAATTAAAGTCATTTCACTCTATAAAATGACACAGTCAAATGAACATCTGCCCTGTCTTTTCTGTTTTTGGAGGTGGGGGGGTTTGATGGGGCCAATCGCTTGCGGAGTGTGGAGGCCTATAACCCCATGACCAACACCTGGAGAGTCATGCCCGCAATGATCAACACACGCAGCAACTTCGGCATTGAGGTGACAACACACACATATCCACACACACTCATACACACACACACACACACACACACACACACACACACACACATCCACACACACTCATACACACACACACTCATACACACACACTCATAGTGGCTGATGACTGGGACAGTATTACATATGGTGTCGCCCTTTAATAGATATTTAAGATACAGGCATCATGCTAAAAAGATATTCAGATCACGTTTTTAGGTTATTTAGGCTAAACATATTAAAGTTCCAAATGTTTACATTTTTTATTTTGCACAGGTGGTCGAAGACCTCCTGTTTGTGGTCGGTGGATACAACGGCTTCACCACCACCTTTAACGTGGAGTGCTACGATGAGAAAACGCAAGAATGGTGAGCTCCCACCTGTCTGACATGAAATGAAATGAAATGTAATGTAATGAAATGTGCCATATTTGATAGTGGAGTGAGCGGTGCCATGAACCCATGTGCTCCCCTGTGCCTCCCGCAGGAATGAGGTCCACGACATGGGTGTCTTCCGGAGTGCGCTGAGCTGTTGCGTGGTGTCGGGCCTGCCCAACGTGGTACAGTACGCCGCTCCCCGGGACCTGCCCGAGGACGTCCCACAGAGCCTGATGTCATCCACCTCCGACACCACCTTATCTACCTGAGACAGCCCTGCAGGATCCACCAATAAACCCAGACTTAGACATCAGAGCAGACTGTACCATTTTATTCTTCAAAAGGGGGAGCTTAGATGATTAGAGATCCCAAAGAGACTTGGTGCTTGTCTTACTGTGGAACAGAGTTTCTGTAATAATCTTGAGCCATGTACAGGCACAAGGGAGTGAGTGTTGACCCTGCACCAACAGCTCCCGCTCAAGTAGGACAGAGTGGTTTAATGTGTCACCTTATAAACCGTTTATCAAAAAAATGATGAAAAAAGACGAGGAGAAAATCTACCAAAAAAATATATAAGTCAATTGAAGTGGTATTTCAAATTAATACTTAATAATATTATAATTAATAATAATCAGTCAGAACAAACATTGGAACTCGCTAGTGCTGAAAAATTTGTAAGAATCATATGACCATGAAATTAGAAAATATATACATCATACAGATTATTCACAGGTAAACCATAATCCATCAGATTGACCCCCATATCCATGGTGCTTATCCTGCTGCGGTCGCTCAGACTGCAGATCGTTACTGCAGTAGCGTTTCAGACACCACCTTGGTGCCACCCCCTCCTCTGAGAATAAATCCAGGCCACACTTCGCCCTGAATGCAAACACATGTCTGCATGGTAACCTGTTGAGTGTGGCAATCGGACCGGTGCAGGACGTGGCCGTGACATTTATGATGTCCGAGGCGGAGTCCAGCACGGCCGTGTCTCCTGCGGTGACCTCCTGTGGAAAAACCACTCGCTCAGAGAGGCCCACCTGCCAACAAGGACACAAGCTCACAGTGCCCATAACCATCCACGGCTAGCTGCGCATACACATGCATGTCAGACAGCCTACAGGCTGTGGTCACAACCAGAACCTCAGGAAACAGGTCAAAATTATTTTGCATTGTAGTATCCTGATAGATGACATTGTGATCTGTAGTTAGAGTAGGGAACAGGTGGAGGTGAGCTTGGAAAGATGGAGATATGCTTTGGAGAGCAGGGGAGTGAAAGTGAGCAGGAGTAAAACAGAGTACATGTGTGTGAATGAGAGGGCAGACGGTGGACAGGTCCAATTACAAGGAGTTGATTTGGTGAAGATTGACGAGTTTACCTACTTAGGGTCGAGGGTACAGAATAATGGAGGAAGTGAAAGAGAGGTAAAGAAGAGAGTGCAGGTAGGGTGATGTGGATGGAATAAAGTGTCTGGGGTGATCTGTGATAGAAGGGTGTCGGCTAGAATGAAAAGAAAGATCTATAGGACAGTAGTGAGACCTGCTATGTTGTATGAACTGGAGACAGTGGCACTGACAAAGAGACAGGTGAGGGAGATGGAGGTGTCTGAGATGAAGATGTTGAGATTCTCTCATTTGGAGTGACGAGGAAAGATAGGATCAGAAATGAGTTTATTAGAGGATCAGCACATGTAGCATGTTTTGGAGATAAAGTTAGAGAAGCGAGATTGAGATGGTTTGGACATGTACAGAGGAGGGAGGAGAGGTATATTGGTAGGAGGGTGTTGAGGATGGAACTTCCAGGCAAGAGGAGGAGAGGTAGAACTATGAGGAGGTTTATGGATGCAGTGGTAGAGGATATGAGAGTGGCTGGTGTGTCAGTGGAGGACACTCAGGACAGGGCCAGATGGAAGAGTTTGATCCGCTGTGGCGACCCCTAAACGGGAATTGCAGAAAAAAGAAGAAGAGTAGTATCCTGATAGAAGATGCCCTTCAGAATGTGGTCCTGATCAACAAGCACATCCACTATACAGTCTGAAAGAAAGAAAAATGGCAATGAAGACATTACTGTGACACTTTGTAGGCCTATAGTGGATAATGTGGAAAAAGGTAGAAATGTGATAACCATGCCTACATCTGTGAAGACGTTATGAACTGTAAGCTAATTCCTCCAGAAATGTTGTTACTTCTAATAAGGAACGCTACCAATGAAAGAAGCTTTTATTTAAGTAGTTATTTCAACTCAGTGGGGAATCGTCAGGGCCCTCTACGCCCTCTCAGAGGGCCTAAAAATATTCTTAAAACATAAATATATATAATATAATTTATCCAATTTTATTTTATCTACTTACAGTTTGACAATCGACATCTAAACAATTACAAAAATATAAGCAAATAAATTATTCAACCGTGTTTATTCAATCTGTGTTTGAAGGTGAGGGGTTAAGTGTGATGCCCGCTGTTCGTTTACAGAGGGCCTGGCAGTTATAATTCAGCGCAATACCAGTTTCAAATGACAGTAAAATTGTCCAATCATATCTTCCCTATTAGTGGGCGGGCTTAACTGTATGATAATTTCCACCTGCTGTGGCGACGCTAGCTGTCGTTAGCGTACCACCGCTAGCTAGTTTCGATTCATTCCTTAGATGCCCTCGTGCGCCTTGTTTACATATTCCGCTCCCGAGGAACACAGAGCTGTGAACCTACTGCCTACTGTCGTCTCAATTTTTTTTCTTTATTTCAGTTAATTAGGAGAGGAAACAGGAATTTTTTTGTTTTGGGGAGCGGGCCCAGGTTTAATGGTCATGGTTCGCTACTGTTTCAACTACCTGAATAATGTTTAAGCTTAGCCAGAGAGTGGTCCGGCCTGGAGCTGTGGGCCCTGGAGCTGTGGTGCGGTCCGGCCTGGATTAGTGGGCTGTGGTGCAGTCTGGCCTGGATCTGTGGGCTGTGGTGCAGTCTGGCCTGGATCTGTGGGCTGTGGTGCAGTCCGGCCTGGATCCGTGGGCTGTGGTGCGGTCTAGCCTGGAGCTGTGGGGCGGTCCAGCTTGGAACTGTGGGCTGTGGTGCGGTCCAGCCTGGAACTGTGCGCTGTGATGGGGTCTGGCCTGGAGCTGTGGGGTGTGGTGCGGTCTGGTCTGGAACTGTGCGCTGTGGTGCGGTCTGGCCTGGAGTTCTGGGGTGTGGTGCGGTCTAGTCTGGAATTGTGGGCTGTGGTGCGGTCTGGCCTGGAACTGTGCGCTGTGGTGCGGTCCAGTCTGGAACTGTGGGCTGTGGTGCGGTCTAGCCTGGAACTGTGGGCTGTGGTGCGGTCCGGCCTGGAACTGTGCGCTGTGGTGCGGTCCAGTCTGGAACTGTGCGCTGTGGTGCGGTCCGGCCTGGAACCACCTTGTTTCTTCCTGATCTTTGAAAAACTCTTCATCATTTTCTGTTCTGTGAAGCATCTCTGACTTTGAAGCACCTGAAGCACACACACATTGTCACTATTCTCAAAACCAACAGGGCAAAGAAAAGCTATAAAACATTTTATAAATAATTAATAAACAATTTTGGCTTGGTTTCTTTGTGAATAACTTTGAAATAAAATCACTTTAAATATCCTTCATGTACCTGTTATGTACCTGATATCATATTGTACAGTGGGCTTTCCCCATACAAGTCCTCATTGTGTGACCTACATCGGTACACGTGATCACTCTCACCACAATTCTAACCAGCACCACCTTTTCCTTGCTTTCCCATCCTAATCACTGTGCCAACAACCTGATCCTGGATCTGTTTCAGACTCTGCTAAGCTGGTATGAGTTAGGGTTGCGACCTACCAGTTGAGAATCACTGCTCTATTGTACTCCCAAGCCAGGGAGCTCTGGCTTACTGCAGATTGAAATTTGTTAATTTAACTAAATCACTTGCAACACTCACACTGCTTACACCTTAAACACCACCCGATTAAATGACCATATGTAATAACTGCATATATTTCAAATGGAAAGCTGCACATCTGTGAATGAGATCTTTACCTTAACTGGGGGGTGGTTGTGTTCAAGGATGGCTTTCACCACCACTAAGCTCTGACCACCTTGACTGGCAAGGACTTTGACGCATGCGAGACAGTTGGTCCTTATCGACCTGACTTAGAGGTAGATGTAAAGACAGAACCTGCAGCTGCTCAGCCACTGCGCTCATGTTTTTAGACTTGAGTTTGTCCTGGAACAGAACTCCATATCATTTCCTCTGCGCTCCACTCGCTCCCACAAACCTTCTAATCCTGGGGGTCAAGCAGTGAGTTGAATAAGGGGTGTTCAGCTGTGCTGGATTCCTACCCCCCCAGTATTGGAGGGAAATCCAGGGGAAAAAAAATCATTAAATCAATAAAATGATGAGAATGCAAAACTGCATTTGCCACTTTGTTTTCCGTATATGTGCCAAAATCCTGCTGAAATTAAAATAGGAGAAATAGCTACATTTGCAGTTTAATTGTCAGCATTTTGCCAATTCATTAAATTATATGAAACCCTCCGCTGGGTGGCTGGGTGACGGACGCTCCTGCAGCCCTCTCGGTGGGTACGCTACCAGTCGCTCTGGAAGCCCTCGGGGGGCGTATCGCAGGGTAGGACCGAGGACCCGGTGATCGCCCTCCTGGCCTGGTGGTGGGAGCGTTGTCTTCTATCTCTTCTCCGCCTGAGCTCCATTTCATGGGCTCCACTGGGGTCTCGCACCGGGAGTAGTCCATAGCTCTCTCCTTAGAGGAATATGGAGAAACGCCCTCCATCGGGCCTCTCCTCCCTCTCACAGTCTCACCGGACTGCTCCGAGGGAGGCGGGCTCACGTCCTCCTCTCCTCTTCATGGCTCACCCTTCCTCGTCCTCACACTCTCTCTCCACACCCGCCGTGCAGCTGGGCGCAGATGTTCCACCAGCGCCTCAACCTTGGTAGCTTGCGGGTCTATGTCACATGTTTAGTTCAAGACCAGGTGTGGTTGCCAGAGGTGTCAATTCCAGGTTCAGAAAGTAAAAGTCCTCACCAGGATTTTGCTCAGGCTTTCTGGATTGTGTAGATTCTACTAATTTTACCTGGATTGCACTAATTAGAAAATCTAGCAAGCTTGAGCAAAATCCTGGTGAGGACTTTTACTTTCTGAACCTGGAATTGACACCTCTGGTGGTTGCTGCCGTCACACACTGATGTCATAATTTCATAAAATACAGTTTATGCCTCCACACAAACCATATTCACTAGTTATCTATAGTTTAATCTATTAACTATTGTCTGTTAACCGTGTGTGCATGTGCTGTCTGGCATTCACATGCCTTTTAAGGCTTTTAAAACAAGTTTAGATTAGCCTACATGTTGTGCTTGAAGCTGGGCAGGATCTGAATGCCAACTAACAAAACAAAAGAAGATATCTTTTCCAGCCTCAAAGGCAAGATGTGAGTGTGGGAAAGTTGGATAATTAGCTACTGGCTCATGCACCCTGCGTCATAATTATTACAATAATTAAGCTTGTGTTAGTGTACTGGTATCTGTGTAATGCTGGTCCACTGCTGTCAGTGTTAGTGTACTGGTATCTAATGCTGGTTCACTGGTTCCCCCCAGAGAAGAGAGCAGAATCATCCATAGCCTACCTGAAAAGGGAAGATGGTGTTACTAACTTATTACCAATAGCTAGAATTGGGACTAGTAATCAAACTTACTAATCGTATTTGATCATATTTAAAGAGAGCGTCATTAAATGACTCAATTATTTCCAGACTTTCCCGTATACATGTATATGAAACTACAATCTCAGGTTAGTGAGAGATGGACAGTTTGTGTTGGACCGAATCTGGGGGGAGAGCGCACCCTACTGGACACTAACCAAGTTACTCTGAGCAAAGACGTGAGAGATTGCGTTGCTAAGAGGATTGAAGCTCAAACACAAATGGCTGTTCAAAAATGCGTAAACCAATAGGATGCGGCTTTACTCCTATGTCCACACAGAGTTCAAGCGTCTGGATACGCGAACTTCAGTAACGATAACCGTTAAGCCAGCTAGCTAGCAAACATAGGTTAGCAGATACATCACAATTTAAATACAGTTTCAGTCACAAATTAGCTAGTAGCGTAATGTTTCATGTTTAGTTTTTCATTATACGCACGTTACATTTTTCACGTATATTATTCCGAAACTAAATTTGCCCAACTCGCTTTTCTGAGGGCTCAGATCTTCATTTTCTTCAACTTTTTTGAATGATGTCAAAATTCAACTTCAGTTTCAGAAGAAGGGAGCGTAAGACGTTTGTAAGTTGTCAATACTTGTTTATACCTGATAAGATAACTACCGTTCAGCCAGCCAAGCCTCTCAAACATAATCATGATTTACCGTTTGTTGCTGTTTGCAACGTTTGTAGTGAAACGTAGCTAAGTTATACTAGTTGGATAGATAAAGCAACAGGTATGTTAGGTTAGAAGGATCTACGCAGAGTCTGGATTGTACAGTACTGCCACTGGGATCCACTGGATTATGGGTTAGACCACTAAGATGGGTTCTCTGTGGTCTTTGTAGAAGCACATCGCTCATGGATTGATCCCGGCTGCTACCATTGCCCCCAGACCTGCCGTTCCTCGCACACCCCCTCCTCGCAGCCCCAACCCCTCACCAGAGAGACCCAGGTACACACATGCTCCTCACTGCCCTTACATCTCTCCACCTTTCACACACGTCCTGGTCAATGTTTCCCCTCCCTCATTGGCCATTGGCTTCTCAGATTAACCTTTTTAACCTTCACTCTTTTCTATAACCTCTAGTAGTATTCTTCTTGTCCACACCTTCATCTTTTGATTCATTCTTAGCAGCTTTGTTATCCGTGGCCTTTTCTGTCAGAACTTGTATGAGCTAAAATCTCAAAATGTCTCTCAATTTTATTATAGGCTAGATGGTAAGTTTGTTGCTGCAGTTAAAAAATGCAAAGACATGTACTTTAATCTTGTAACTTTAATATTTTATGGTTTTGATTAATTATAAGATGACATTATTCCCCCAAATAATGGGAAAAGGTGTTACTTAACCTGTTGCCCTGAAGCACATTGTGGTGTTTATGAGAAATCCTTCCTGTCTAAGTCAGGTTACTAATGACTACTATTACTGAAGCAGTTTATCATATAACAACACATATGATTGTGTATCATGCACCAAGCTAAACAGCATCTCCTTTCATTGGTCCTCCCAGATCAGCCCTGGCAGCGGCCATACTATCATCCTCCCTGACTGGCCGCACGGTGGCCATCCCTCCACCACGCCACAGGTCCTACTCTGAGAGCGACTGCTCACATGCTGACAGCCAGGAGGGGTTCGAGCCGTACGCCAGCACCGCCCTCTACACCAGGTACATCAGGGAGACATCAGGTGTACTTAAGTCCCAAAGTATTCCACTTATTCCATTGGTCAGTTTCTGATGGCAGGACCATTTGGGTGCTGTACCATCGAGCATGGTAGAGATATAGAGATGACAGTTGTTCTGGTATTTGTGTGTCAGATACAGTAGAGTTTCTGTAGTTTTTATGTGTGTCCCTGCTTGGTTGAGAGCATGGTCCCACTCAAAAACCTCCAATCAACACTGTTTAGAAGCTCACTGTTAATGAACAGTCAGAGAATGGCTAGCACACACTGTACATGCTAACAAATAGTTCCGTTCTCTCATTATACTGCTAGGTGTCTCTAATCAAGGGGGCAATGCATGTATATCTGTAGGATTTGGGTTTGAGTTGTGTACCCATTACATTAGGTCAGCATTTCCATAACTGGCCCTGCACTAAAATGTCTGAACACTTACAGTGTTTTGCCTGCTTCCAGCACACCTGGCTGATAAAAGCTGCATTTATGTGTTGTTGTTTAAGGAGAGCACACACTGAAATGTGTAAACACTACAATGTCGTGAACTGATTTCATGAAGAGAAACTCCCTGAGCAAGCTTGGAAAAGTGCAGCACTAAACCAGCACTAAATTCCAGTCCTGGGAGGACTAGAATTTTTATTGTTCGATAAACTGGGTTTCAGCTTGGCAGTGGTTTGTTAATTAGCTGAGCCATTCTGACCCATTAAATCAGGTAGGGTACACCTGATCCACACAATTCCTGTGGATTTATATGGATTTCCACCAGTTAAATGTTTGTGGATTTCAACCAGTGAAATTGTTCCTTTCAGTATTATTCTACATATTTTATTACTATGTAATAGTATAATAGTATAAGTATAAATATGTATTTCCTTATTCTAATATCATATTGCATAAAAATGTACGAAATGAAGTATAAAGATATCTTTGCTGTCCTTCCAGAGATCAGTGGACAGACCCTGTGGTAGACAGACCTCGCCTGTCTTCTCCCCATCCTGATGATGATGATGATAAGGAGGAGGAGGAAGAGGAGGAGGAGGAGGAGGATGTTGAGGAGCATGAGGATATAGAAGAAGTCACTGGGGGAGAAGAAAGCCATGTATACCAGTCCCTGGAGAGACACAGCAGAGCTCCAGTGTTCCACACTGAGTATGCTACACCACTGAAGAAGGTCGCTGATTCACCATGAAGAATTACACTACTGATTCACCATGAAGAATTACACTACTGATTCACCATGAAGCGTAACACTACTGATTCACCATGAAGTATAACACCACTGATTTACCGTGAAGCTTAACACTACTGATTTACCATGAAGCATTACACTACTGATTCACCATGTAGCATTACACTACTGATTCACCTTGAAGCGTAACACTACTGATTCACCATCAAACTTAACACTACTGATTCACCATGAAGCATTACTCTACTGATTCACCACGAGGCATTACACTACTGATTCACCATGAAGCATTACCCTACTAATTCACCATGAAGCATTGCACTACTGATTCTCAATGAAGTATTATACTACTGATTCACCATAAAGCATTACCCTACTGATTCATCATAAAGCATTACCCTACTGATTCATCATGAGGCATTAAACAACTGATTCACCCCAAGGCATTTCACTGATTCACCACAAATTTTGAGGTGGCATCCTGCAGGTGGCACCATATGTTCACTGGATTTGTTCTCTGGACACAAAACAGATGCACACATGCACACACAAAACAAATTGCGGTAAATTACATGCTGTAGGGGCTGAATGTTAATACCGTGCTTTGTCCTGTTGCATTGTTCACTGTTGAAAACACACACTAAATTGATGTAAGCATTTATGTGCAGACAATGAGACTATATGTATTGAATATAAATGTCTAAATTTACAATTGTCTCCCCATAGTGCTCCAGTCCTTTAAAAGTGGATGATGATACTGACATCTCTGGCTTGGAAACGGTCTCTCCGTTAAACACGGAAGGTATGTTGTATAACTTTAAACGAAACTTGTCATTTATTACCATATGCACCCATACTTATGACAATTTATTATAGCCACTAATATTGGTATGTAAATGCATTGTTTTTCTTAGATAATCAAAATAATATGTTTAAAAAACAAGCTTCTGATCATGCTATTCCTATTAATTTAGCATCTTAGTAAGTATAATTGATAAAATTGCTGTATTGCAGAAGAAACTGAGTTGGAAGAAGGTGAAACTTCAAAGGTAATAGCATCAGGATGTTGTCCCTTAACCTGTCATTTAATTAAGTGATCAATAATTGTGATTTTGGTTTTTCCCGAGCTAATTCTCCTAAACACTGCAGACATGGCAGCGACTGAGGGTCGAGAGATGGGTTGGACTTGTTCTGTAGAACTGATTCCACAAAGACAAACACAGGAAAGACAATGCAGTAGCCAGAGGAGAAATGAGAGAGAGGGAGAGGGAGAGAGAGGGAAGGAGAGAAAGAAAGGGGAGGAGAGAGGGAGAGAGGGAGAGAAAGACGGGGAGAGGGATGGAGAGAAGGATGGAGAGAGGGATAAACAGAAGTAAAAAGAGGGGAGAGAGGGAGAGAGAAGGAGAGGGGGATGGAGAGAGAGAGAGAAAGGGGGAAGAAAGAGAGAGTCAAGAGAAAATACAAAAAAAAAGTGTTGGATGTGTGTGTGAGAGCGAGAGGGTCAGAGAGAATGAGACTGCTAGGAGCGTGAGTATGGGAGGGGGAGGGAGATGGAGACCGGAGACATCTCCAGTCCACCCCCAGCTCCCTGCAGTGGTGACTGGGGGTTATTAATATCCCTGTCATGTTTGCTAAGAGGCTAACTGAATAGTGAAATGAAACAGGAGTCTCTGGCGGTCAGTCTGACTCACCATTGAGGCTATTATATCTCCACGCACACGCGTGTGCATACATATACACGCACACATAGGCACTCACACACAAGCACACACATACACACAGATATCATGTTGTCTGCTGCCCGGACACACTACGCTTCAGCGCCCTGTGTATGCTCATTCATACAAATGCTGAAAGCCATTAATGAAAGCTCATTTCAACCCCTCCCCCGACTAGATGAAACATGGGTCTTTGTGATCTGCACCTAAATCTGCCTTAATAACAAAGGTCTGGTGAGAATGGGGGCGTGGTTGGAGAGAGAGTGTGTGTGTGTGTGTGTGTGGGGGGGGGGGGGGGGGGGGGGGGTGTTGAGGAAGCAAGCAGTCTGTTTAGAGAGCAGCCGCTGCACTGTCCACTCCTCTCTAATGCCCATAGTAATGATTTTATGTCTACCAGTGGTGCGATGTGTTTAAGAGGCTCCCTCTGTCTCCACAGCGGGGTGTGTCACCACGGTCTCCCTCCCACAGAACTGTGACAGCTCCAGGTACAGTGGTTCTGCAGCCAATACAGTGGTCCCCCCCCCCCTCCTTTCAGGTTCAACTGTGTTTAGGGGAACAGCAGGCAATAATGTCTTGTTGTGAAACATTTGACCTTTGAGTTTTCCAGTTGCATCAGAAGGCTATGTCCTGTTGCTGGAACCGATCATTTCGATCTCTAGCCCCACGCCAGCCTTCCATGGTGGTTGGGCCCTGAGGTTGTAGCAGGTCGTGCTCTCACTATGGGGGAAGGGTTCCTCTTCTCCTAGCCAAACTCACCAAGAGCGCATATCAGGAGACTCTACAGCCTCGATGGCAGTCGAACACCCATTTCAGCCTCTGCTATGGAGATGGGGTGCCCAGTCCATAACCGTGTGCTAGTGGGCGTCGCGTTTTCTCTGCAAATGTGCCACGCAGCATCAGTGACATGCTGGTCCATCGTGTGATCGGCATGGTGAGGGCTTAAAATGTGGCTGTTGGCAAGAAAGTAATTAGGGCCTCAAAATCAGCTTTTCAGAAAGTTGAGGTGAAGTAGCTTTTCAGCAGTTGAACCTTTTTGTAGCTTCCTCTGTTTTGGGCAAATGTAAATGCTGTTGTGTCTTCAGGGAGTGGTACTTTCCCTTCATTAGCAGAGCACCCACAGGCACATCATGAAAGGATGAAGAAAAGAGTCATCGTTCAGATTCATGCTAAATTAAAAACAACTGCCTAAGGGTGTTTTTTGATATGAAAAAAAAAAAAACACAAGTTCCCTTGCCCCTAAAAGAGTGCTGGCAGAGATTCTGTAGAAACTGGTTGTGTTTCATAGCAGGTGAAGTGATTCTTTGAAGTGATTACTGCCCTGTTGTCTGACCAGTTTTATGTGGACTAAACGTTCTAGCATTGGTAGTCTTTGTGTCGTAATATGAGGTACACAGGAACTAGGATGTCTTCAATAGATACAGTTATTAATTTGGCTCAGAGCAAATCAATGTTCTAAACACACCAGGAAATTAAGAAATGTGCAGATTCAGGATTTATCAGTAAACAGCTTGCATGCCACCTCTAGTGTTTAAAGCAGGCAGAATTATGGATAAATTATGTATACTGGAATATAACCATCTATCTGTTCATTTATACAGTATATTCATTCTCTCTTAGATCTGAAACAAGAGCTGAATCCTCAGTCTCCAAAAGGTCCGACCACTAGCACACCGAAGAGGAAGGTTTCCACGATGAAGAAGAGTCCAGCAAGGGACAAAGAGAGAGGCCGAACAGGTGAGAGTCTCCACTAAAGTTGTGAACCTTGAACTTTGACCCCAGTCATGTCCAGGAGTGAGGCTCTGCTGCTTTTGCAGTGTTGTTTACAGTGGCAGATCCCAGATGAAGGGGCTGCAGTTTAATTAAAACTGCCTGCTGTCAGCCAGTGGATAACACATCTAGGTTTACCTTAGCTTAGGGCTAGTTTAGAGCATTGTAGAGGCTATTGAAGCCCAAATTTGACCACTTCAGATCTTTCGGCACTGCAGACTATTAAAAACTGCAGACTTAAAAAATATGACTGCACCATGGCTATTGACTCTCATGGCATAATTCAGTGGGTAAGAAATGTATAACCTCTGACTCTTGCTCATAAGCATTTGTCTGTGCTAACACTCCAACATGCGCTAACCTATCTCACTAGTGTGTCCATGAACGTGTTTGCATGTATATTTATGCATGTTAGTGTGTGTGTGCATGTGTGTTTCTGTGTTTGTGTGTGTGCCTGTGGTTGTCTTAATTAATCTTAATGTCAAGCAGTTCTGACATTTGAGCCTTGATGATGTGTGTGCGCACGATTGTATGTGTGTATGGGTGCATGTGTGTGTGTTAGCGGCTGAGGCAGGCCATGACCGCATCTGCAGAGCTGGCCCTGCTGTGCTGGAGCTGCTCACTTCTTTAACAAGTCTACACATCATTGCCCAGCCCACAAAACACTGTCCTGCTAGCCGCAATGGCCCGAGCTATTGTCTGCTCATTGTGACACATCTATATTAATGTGTCTGTATTAACACATCAGTTTAAACATATATGTAAAATGTCTATTTTAACACATTAATTAACAAATAAATTATATATTTATACTGACATCTGTGTTAAAATATCTATGTTAACATATCCATACTAATATATCTGCATTAATATATCTATTTTAACCTATTTTTATTAACACATTTTTATTGCTATGCTTTACTTTGTCACCTAATTCTTTAGTTGTGAAAGAACTTGGACAGGTTGAAATATTCTATTAGAAGCATGAGTTAGAAACCCACCGGTGAACATCCTGTAAACTTTACAAAATCCACCTTTGGGCATCCTGTACACTTTACAAACCCACCTGTGAACATCCTGTAAACTTTACAAAACCCTCCTTTGGGCATCCTGTAGATTTTACAGAACCCACCTGTGAGCATCCTGTAGACTTTACAAAACCCACCTGTGAACATCCTGTAGACTTTACAAAACCCACCTGTGAGCAACATGCAAACTTCAGCATGTTCTACTTCTCCTGCAGGCTCAACACCACACTGAGCCGTTAATGGATCTTAAATGGACTTGCTTATGAGATTTTGATGTTGCATCGCAAAACAAAAATATAGCAGAGGCAAAAAGAGCAGCTCTTTAAAAGTTTATATATATTGATAACACACAAAAGACCCCTGAACACCATGAGCATGCGTGCGATAATTTTGGCGTACCTCTGTATGATGCCAATATATGGGTATTAGCCTCTCATACTATTTAGCTTTGTTAGCATGTCTTTGTGTAAATCTGAATTTTGACCCACTGTGCTTTTCACTCCGGTTGCCATGTTGGGTTTTTGATGATGGTGTATCTCCCAGGCGATGTGAGCTGTTATCTTCCCTCTCTTTTGTGTTGCACTGTGTTGCTGTCTGCTGTGTGGTGATGGTTGTGTGGCGTGTTGTGGCTGCTCCCGTCTGCCGTGTGCTGTTGCCTTCTGCTGTGTTGCCATGTGCCGCGTGGTGTCGTGCGGAGCAGAGGTGAGCGATGTGTACCGCTGTGCAGTGGAGCTTCAGCAGGAGCTGGTGAGGGAGCTGAGGGAGCAGACTCACACCCTCACTGCAGAGAAACAGGCGCTGGAGAGGAGGTGCTGGGACCACGGCCAGCAAATACAGCACCTCCAGCATCAGCTCACACACTCGCCCCGCCAGAGGAGCCCCTCCGCAGGTGGACCTAAAGAGGCTACCCTAAACACACGCGCGCACACACACACACACACACACACACACACACACACACACACACACACACACACACACACACACACACACACACAGGGTTATGTGTCCCAGCATGTAGGAGCTTTTCTGCATGTGTGAGCCAAAATACAGTGTTTGTGTATTATAGTGACAGGGATGTGTGTGTGTGTGTGTGTGTGTGTGTGTGTGTGTGTGTGTGTGTGTGTGTGTGTGTGTGTGTGTGTGTGTGTGTGTATGTGTGTGCATGTGTGTGTGTGCGTGCAGGTGAGATCTCCGAGCTGCAGAGTTTGAGGCAGCAGGCACAGGAGCTGGTGGACGAGAATGACAGGCTGAAGATGACTGTGCATCAGCTCAACGTGGAGCTGAGCAGATACCAGGCCCGCTTTAGACCACTCACCAAGGAGGAGGTGCGGCACTGATCCATCCCCCTGGTTTATTCTCATGAATATTCATGACTTTCTGCATATGTAACATTAGATGTTGGCAATCACTTTATGTCATTTGTGTAAAATCTAATCCAGATGATTCAATCCACCTCATTTCCCATGCTGTACCTCTTACCGCATGCCTGTCATTGACGCATGCCCTGAACGCTAAGCCATAGCTAGCTAGATCCTGTCAGTTTAGTTCCGTGATGGACTACTGAGACTAGTTCAGAAGGTGTTCCCACATATATGGAGCAGTAGTATGTTTACAGCTGACTGGGAGAAAAACGTTGATGTTTTTTCGGTCTCTGTGTCTCAAAATGGATAGCATCCATGTCAGCTATAATAAACGCACAACGTAACAAACATGCACATTTATGAATATACATCCCAAGAGCTGAGGGCACATGAATCATACGCAATTGACATTTTGAGTTTGAGTGAAATAGAAGGTTTTTGGTTACTTTGGAAGAATTCGGAGGGCCTTAGTAGGCTTTTTTTAAATTTATTTATTCATCTGACTTGTGCATTCCTGCTTATGCAACTGTAAATGCTAGCATTAAATATGGAAACAGCAGCAATTAGACCTGTTGAAAGCAGAGAAGAGGTGAGAGCTGCATGGAGACCTTCTGCTGAGAACTCCCCGGTGCCAGAGGGATTGTGATGTATAAGGCTAATGGCTTCACCAGATTGGTTCGAACTTGGAGACAGAGAAATGCTACTCTGCTGTGGTCTAGTGGTGCTCGTAGAGCTCCATGATGGATGACTTTCCAGATGCCTCCCTGAACGAGGACTGGATTGGGAGTATCCATTTTAATTAAGCATTCGCAAAAGCCAATAACTACCACCAACCTGGATGGGGAGAGGAGTAGTCTCGGTCGCCACATCGTGTAAACAGGGACAGTGGAGTGTGTGTCACTGGTTGGGAGCTATTCGTCTCATACAGGCAGAGACATTTGAAATTCGTAGCATTGAACAGAGCCCTGGCATTACAGTAATGATATACTACTATATATTTCATGTCTAATTGATGCACAATAGATGATAGTTGTGTGGTATGACTTTAGAGCATGTTCATTTTAGAGCATGTTAACCTGCAAGAAAGGTTGGGCCAAACAAATGTTTCAGCATGGACATCTGAGACTATTACGTGCAGATTCTCTGCTTGCCCCTCCCAGAACATTCACCCAAACACACTGGCATCCTTCGCATTTTAACTCTGATTGACAGACAGTGTAACCTGCTTTGAAGATGATGAGCACAATCATATGGTTATACAGGCTACATGTGTGTCTACATGTTACTGGAATCAAGAAAGGCATCTGTGTAAATATTAGTGAAATCCATTATGTTTTGAAGGACAAAAGCAGTAATACGATTATCAAATATACTTTTAAAAAAATAAAATTTAAGTATCTATACACTTGCATTGAAACAGATGAGGATGAGGAAATGAGGAAAAAATTAACACAAAACAAAACAATGCAAAATCAAGAATATTATTAATATTATTAAGAGACAGTAGAGACTTACTGCACAATTGCATGTAAATGGTACAAAGACAGCTACAACTTTCTGGAGAAAGCTTAGGCATGATTAGTGCAGTCTAACTACGGTTATTCTATCCTCTTCCGGTCTCTTCTGTTCAGGGCACAAGAAGATGACAAATGCTCTCGGCTAGGTCTGAATATGAAACCATAGTGATACCAGTTTGACAGAGTGCTGTTCAGTAGTTCTCCTGTGTTACCGTCCACCGAGAGGAGAACTGAAGAGGAGTAAGAACCAATTAAAGGGTCAGGTTGTTCTGTAACGTCCTGTGCCAGTCTGGGCACCCACTACATGCTTTGTAAGCTCACTGCCTGAGCCTTCCTGCATCACCACGCCATTTGGCACATTAAAGGCATTTTGCACATGCAATTTTAAGCTCACTTTAAAGTCTAGAGAATAAATGGCTGAATATTTTAATACTAAATCACTTTTTATGATTTGTCCAAGGTTTCTGTGCCCCAGTCAATGTATCTTTGTCAGAGATTTATGTTTATTCCATTTTAGCAAATCTCAGGTTTTGGATCAGCTGACCATGGCATTCTAGCAACAAAAATCTGTCCGCTCTGAGCAAGGGCAAGGTAGTGGGGGGGAAAGTGGACCTGACTACCCAGAGCCCGAGTAGGGAGAGGGGCCCATTTTGCTCATGTGCCTCGTTTACTGGCATTTATATAGGCCTACTGACATTGAGAGTGTACAGGGCCCAGAATTTGCTGCTACGCCCCTGGCTCTGAGTACAGGTTAAAGCTAGTCTCCAAATTGAAGGCTTTCCAATGGGGAATCCCTGCTGAGTATGTAATGAAGTTGAAAGCTGCGTGTAATCTTCAGACAAGTAGAGGTGGCGAGTCCTTGGCTGTGTGTCATCGGTGGCATGGTGGTCCGGGTACCGTGGAGCCCATTCCAGGGTATTAACACAAGCATATGAGCAGCATTCCATGTGAGAAATGTCTTCTTATTCCCCGTCCAAGCAAGAACTCCACTTCCCACTGTTACTTTTCTCAGTTCAAATCTGCCAGCTGCGCTCTCTCTCTCTCTCTCTCTCTCTCTCTCTCTCTCTCTCTCTCTCTCTCTCTCTCTCTCTCTCTCTCTCTCTCTCTCTCTCTTTTGTCAGCAGGGAGTTAACTGAAATTGCTCATTCTTCACACATATTGACTCTCGGGCCTTTAAGCTGACAGCCACTTGCTGATTGACTTCTCTTTCTCCTTTTTTGGCTAATCACAGAACTGTTGATTGCTGTTGCAATTGCCCAGCACCTCATTCTGTGTGTTAAACGTGCTTCAGACGCGGTGAGCTATGTCCTAGGACTGCACCGTACACGAGGGCCAAAGGGATCGCTAAGGAAGGATGGAAAAGGGGATCATAGGAAGGGAGGGAGACAGAACAGTGTACATATCAGTGCACTTATGGTAATATCAGAATGAGGTAATAGTAATAACATTAATGAGGTATCACTATTAATTCAGCACAAAAGAGACGGTGGCAAATGTTTGCTGTGTTTAGGTGTGAGCTGTTTACAGATGTTTGGAATCTAGGTGATTTCAATCAATCAATCAAAGTTTATTTGTATAGCGCTTTTCACAACAAATTTTGTCATAAAGCGCTTTACAGGATTTAAAGGGTTAACAATACTATGGGTCCAGAACCCTAATGAGCAAGCCAAAGGCGACAGTGGCGAGGAAAAACTCCCTATGATTTAGCTATGTCACCTTTATTTGTCAATGAAGGGAAAAGCACAGGATCAGATGTGTGGATAGTGAGAAATGGACCCACACACTGTGTGTGTTTCCAACTGTCTTCGGAAGTGTCCGTTAATTTCAGAGATCATAATCTAAAACTTGCAAAGCTCTCTGTCTGTATGGGTCATTTTGAGGGTACGGTACATTTTGAGGGTAATCTATTGATCTCACTTTACATATCTTCCCGTGTGTGTCTGTCTATGAATGTGTCAATGAGGGAGAGATACAGAGAGAGAGAATGCATCAACCATTAACTACTGCCACTGAAAAATATAGGATTACAATGCCAGTTTGTCTTAATCTTTGTCAGTCTTGGGCTTGTACACACACTTGCAGTGCATGGACTTCATATAGGAGAACTGCAGAAGGTAGAGATGGAAAATACTGTTCCATTTCAGGCATGATAGGAAGCATATTTGGAAATGACGTTTTCTCCATTCATGAACTGGAGGAGCTGTATATCATGTTGGACATATCCAGAAAATGTTTTGTGTGTGTGTGTGTGTGTGTGTGTGTGTGTGTGTGTGTGTGTGTGTGTGTGTGTGTGGGAGAGAGAGAGAGAGCGCTGACATTTTCGAGACAAAAAAATGAAAGAAATATATGCTAGATGGAAACAATGTTAGCCGTCTGAGCTGAAATATTTTCATTTAATAAAATACAAAAACTTGAATAACAACATTCAAGTGCAAAGTACTGAGTGGGAGAAGGAAGCACGTGACCCACCGCCAGTGTTCTGGATCTTTGCACTTGTTAACATGTAGTGCAGCCTGTCCTCAAAGCCAGGCGCTCGTTCTGAACACGCCTGTGTCGGCAGGCAGCTGATGAACCCAGTCTGTCTGGACCACGTCTGCTCTGTACTCCTCTCAGTATCTCACGTGATAACCCCTCATACTGGGAAACAGTAGACTGAGCTCTTTGCTCATCTGTTTTACCATCTGTTGCTGATGTTTCTCTGTGTAACCGGCCATGTCCAGTTCCCCGTTGCCCATGTCACGTCTTTATCACCATCGCTGCCGTCCTGAGCAGGTAACGGCAGACCACCCCTCCTCCCCCTCCTCCCCCTCTTACTACGCTTTTGAAGCCCAGCACCCTGACACTTGACTTTCATATCTAACTCTTTTGGGCGCCTCGGTCAGCTTGAAGCAGAATGATATTGAGTGGATGTTGTCGCGTGCAGCGTCGGAGTGGACGGCGGGAGAACCGCCCAACAACTGAGCGGCTGTGCTGAAAAGGTTATGACACAGTGGGGATTTTCTTGGGCCATTTTGAGTGTAAATGGGAATGAACCCGAGGCTACAGCAGAATGCTCTACCACCACACGAGCAGCTGTGCTTATCTGTGATGCTGTCTCTCCTGCCGTTTAAGGAGGCCTATTGCCTGGTGCAGAGTACATTAGCCAGATGTAGAGATTCCCTTTGGATCGACTTGTCCAAGGGCACAGTGGCTATAGCAGGATGTTATCAGCTGAGCTTTGACGCGTGACTGCGTAGCCAAGAGCGTTGCGCTGGAGACAGCATGGTAAATAGAATAGGGGGAATTTTTGGGTTGTAGACAAAAAAAACCTCTTTTTTTTTGTCCTTCTGGTTTTCAGCATGCTGGGAGCAGGGGTCTGCCGTCCAGAGGACCAGCTCCTCCGTGGCTGGTGGGTGAGACTCTTCCATATGCCACACATACAGGCTGCGCCCTCATATCTCGACATGAGTCCGTATTACAAATGTGGTCAAGGCCCCAGCGCCTCTAACTGATGACGCTGTGCTGGCAGCTGAAGTTTGTGATCTGTCACTCAGAGAACACCAGACTCTTGCAGACAAAAAGCACAAGAATATTGATTCTCTTATCAAAAATGTAGGGAGGGAAGTGAGATATATATATATATATATATATATATATATATATATATATATATATATATATATATATATATATATATATATATATATAAATAGGTTTAGGCAGGTGTGGGGAGAATGCATAAAATTAAGAATGCTCACTATTTGAAGTCCTGCAGCAAACGTTAATTGTCTCTGACTTGAAAGCACTTAGTTTTGCTAATCCTTTGTCTTTGTGACTGACTTTGTCCAAGGACAAGGCCCGTGTCTGTATTCCACAGTGCTGCCGAGCAGCTCCGTTACGCTTCATTCTGTCCTTTCCCTAAAGATGCTTTTGTTGTCTTCTTGCTTGTTTGCAGTTGGACATGAAATATTTATCACCTCTGTTACTGGCTTATGAGGACCATCTGACTGAGAAAGACAAGCTCCTCAAATCCTGTGAGGTGAGAGTTTGTGTGTCGGTCTGTGTAGTCATGAACCAGTGGGTAGAGTGGTTTTATTTAAAAAGTGTATGTGTGGAAGGGAAGTGGGCGGCTACATGTGGTCCTTACTTAGGGGCTGTGCAGGTCCCCATATATACACTTTCAGTCATGAAGGATAACAAGAACAGACCAGAACAATTCAGAAGAACAGAAACAGTTCAAAGTGTAGATATGGCATTGGCCAAGAATGTAGGAATACAACCATATAACCATATGAGGTACAATCCACTGGTAAACCTTAAGAACAAGAAAGTAAGATTGCATATGCATAAAGTTTGAGATTTGGTACAGCCAAAATAGATCCAATCTGACTTGTACCAGAAGGATGAGATGTGGAAAGGAACACATCTCTCCCAGTGTTGTTTTCTCCCAGTGTGACATATATGAACCAGCTAGTATGCGTATGCATGGAGATCAGAAATAACAGACCTCCAAACACCTTTTTACCTTGTGTTCATCACTGCGCTAAAAGGTTTTGGTGATGAAATCACATGTGGTGATGAAATCTGGTACCAACAAATATGATCCAATCACATGACACCAGTGCCAGAAGTGTGAGTCAGTCAGAAACAGCATGGCTCTCACGGCAACCCCGCCCGCCACGGGGCAGCCACACGGGTTCGCACCGCACGGTGAAGCCGACCGACCGACCGTAACCCGGCCATGAATGCAACGGGCTGGAGCCTGTCTCTGTCTGCCGTCCTCTCAGGAAGACGTGAAGAGGTTGAGGGAACGCTCCGAGCAGGTGATTCAGGAGAACGAGAAGCTTCATGCAGAACTGGCCAAGAGAAGCAGCATCAGTGATGAAGAGTGGTGAGTCCAACACTGACTCCTGTTTGCTCCCACATGGTTTGACAGGAGGGCGTCAGTAACTGGTACTAAATCTAGTGCGTGTGCACACGTACACACAGTAATAGGGTACTAAATCTAGTGCATGTGCATATACACACAGTAACGGTACTAAATCTAGTGCGTGTGCACACACACACACACTCACACACACACACACACACACACACACACACACACACACACACACACACACACACACACACACACACACACACACACAGAGTTATCCAGTCTACAACCGCAACAGCACACTTGCATAAGAAAAGTGCATTTGAGTTTGATGAACTATTCATCAGTCATGACAATGGCGAACACTTCGCTCTAATTTGTAGTACAAAGCCTTAATAGTGTTATTGGCCAAAGGGACTCTCTTGCGCTTTGTCTAGCACACACACACACACACACACACACACACACACACACACACACACACACACACACACACACACACACACACACACACACACACACACACACACACACTCACATGCACTGTCATGCTCCATTACATAGCAAGGGCACTTCATTTTCCTCAGGGTGGTAAGGCCATATTTTAAAAATTGACCCCCCCCACCACACACACACACACACACACACACACACACACACACCACACACACACACACTGTTTCCAGCCTCAGTGTTTCAGTTTTGAACTGCACACTGATGCAGACGAGCTCATGACAGGTAACACGCGCCCGTGTCCTCAGAACTACTCCTCAGTGCTGTGACACACCACGTTTGAAGAGGAGAAGGAGAAAGTGGTAATGACCAGACCAATGACCAGACTTAGATACATTCATTAATTAACTGTCAGGGCACTAGTACATACATGCAAAATATTTTCTATCATTCAAAAATGAAAAGGTTATGGCTGCAAAAGTCTGAGTACTTTGCATTCCGAGCACTCAAGAGTTCATCCTTGGTGCTCTGGCTTAAGCAGAGGTCAATCTTTTATGGCCAAAGCTATTTAGTTTCTTTGCAGTAGAAGGCCACTGGTCTATATCTAAAGACACATGTGGACCTTTCCTGGGAAGATTAGGGCTGTTAATGTGGTTTATGCTATTTTAGTTACATCTTTGTTGCATCCCACCTTCATGACTTGTGAGGTTTCTTTTGGCTCAATATAAATTGGAGCTATAGAGCAGAACAGTTTTATTTTATGTATTAAAACATTATCATGCATTATTACGATTATCTTGCCTTACCTTGCATCTGTTAGAATGTGAGCTTAGGAATGGCTGTTGAGTGATGTGTGACCTGCCATTGAACTGCAGCAACCTGCATGTAGGTGAGCGGAGGGGCCACAGTGGGTTAGGGAGGAGCCACAGTGGGCTAGGGGAGGAACCACAATGGGTGAGGGGAGGAGCCACTGGGTGAGGGGAGGAGCCACAGTGGGTGGGGCGGGGTTGCAGCACTCTCAGGCTCTTGGAGCTATATGGTACTGAGATTCAGCAGGCAAGGGTATCTAGAAATGAAGAAAACATCTGTGAGGAGAGAAGTAGGATTGATGTTTTTGCCAGTTCAGTTTGTCTTGTTGGAAAAAAAATATGCAGAAGGATTTTTGGTATGTCAGCTTTGTTCCATAATGAGAAAAACGCTAAAATAATGTTAGAATGTTAGAGCTAAAAGAATCTGCTCTTAGCTGATTATACCCCATAAAAAACACCAACAGCAACTAAAAAACATATTTGTGTATTGTACATTTACATTTATGGCATTTAACAGACATTCTTATCCAGAATGACAAAATGTAATTAGGGTCTCCTTTTTCAAATCCGGATTCATTTAAAACTCATTTGGAAGAATTACCACATGAGATGGGATGACTAGGTGAGTCTCATTAGCACCAGACCACCATCCGGTGAACAGCAGAATATGTGTCGACAACAGAATTTAGGAAACAAATCTCTGAAGGAAGCATATGTGATTTTAAGTGATCTAGGTGTGAGTCACAAATGCCAGAAGAAGAGGTAGATAAGGAACTCCCTTACATTACTGAGCAAAATTGAAATCTGCTGTACATTTATCAAAAGAAGTACAGTTAGTCTTACTGTCAGTGCTTGTATGCTTGTACATTAGTCACAAGATATGATATCTGCAGGCTTCCCCCTACACCCACTAGGTTACACTGGCCTAATGCCCCATTAAAAGCACAGTTCTTTTTAATGCACCTTTCATTTGTGAGGAGTGTCCAAAATCAGTAT
>NC_135211.1:15648548-15673548 GCF_052324685.1 Brachyhypopomus gauderio | reverse complement strand
AATATCTGTGTTTCCTAGACTTAATTTGCTCATTTCTGTGTTTTCACTTCTCAATTCACTCAATTTACCTACCTCATGAAGGGCTTGTCAGTGATTGCGGTTGACTGAATGAGATGTGTTAGATTAGATCCGAGGTCATGCAGATTGAGTAGAAAGCATGCAAATACATGATTCTCTCTCTCTCTCTCTCTCTCTCTCTCTCTTCTCTCTCTCCCTCCCTGTCTCTTTCTAACTCTAGAAAGGCTCAGAGGCGTATTGATATTTTGAAGCACCAGATTGAAGAGTCTTTAGAGAAAGAGCTCATAGCCCATCAGTACCTGGCCAATGTTGTGACCCTTGCAGAGAGAACTGCCCATGAGAGAGACCAGCTCATACACATGGTACTAAACACACACGCACACATACACACACACACACACACACACACACACACACACACACACACACACACACACACACACACACACACACACACACACAACACACAATCAAAAGCAACTTACACTTTGGAATGAGTGTTATGAGTTTGACCGACCTGCCTGTGTTATACCGGTTGCACACGTTTGCACAAAAACGTGATGGATGGTACTTCCAGATACACTTATGTCCTTGTAGAAGGTGCCCCTACACTCTCCAGCAGTGTAAGATGTAGTTTGTAGTCTAACTTTACTTTTTTCTTTTATTTCATTTTTGAATTTGAACTCTAAGTAGGTTACACCTACACACACACACACACACACACACACAACACCATGTGCACGGCAAATAAATGCTTCACTTCACTCTGAAGTAGATGCCCTCAGGGGCATTGCGACTGTCTCACTGGGTTACCGGTTGGCCAAATGTGCCCAAGGCTGAGGTGTTGCTGGAAATAAACCCGCCGCCACTCTGGTGTTTGGTCTGCCAGTGTTGCTCGACCTTCTGCAGAACTTCAGCTGAATCTGTGTTGGGCTTAGAAGAACCATGTGGCGATGAGCGTTCAACTTGGGAGTGGTGAAGTGAAGTGGCCTGCTCTTTATCGCCCTCTGATGGTTCATTTGAGGATATTCTGTAATTTGCCAGTTTAAATGACAGAGCTGAGAGGCCTCGTAGCCCCTGCCGTAGAGGCCGATGCTGTACGGATGCTTCCTATGTGTTCCCAGTGTTCAGTGGGTGAGGACCATATGACCTGTATACCGCCATCCTACCTGCTCCACTGCACCTGTACCTTTGATCTGCCTTTCTCACACTCCTGCTTCTGGGTCTAACCTACTTGTAATGAAGTGGCGTGTAACCAGGCTGGAGGTTTTGACCTCAAAGTCTGTCATGTGTGAAATCCTCAAGTGTTTCCCCAATTCTGCACTGGCTAACCAGCAGGAAGTGCCACTCACACTCACCAGGCTTCTCCACCAATCAAAGCCCTCGCTCGGCAAGGCGAAGCAAGACAGCCGACTTTCATACCACCTGTTGGGGGGGGGGGGGGGGGTGCTGAAGCCTAATCTCGGCTGTGGCGTCTGCTTCCTGCACAATGCAGGGCGCAGTGGTCCAATCCAAAAAGCCGAGTCAGTAAGGTGACCTTTGCAAAAGGCTCAATTTTTGACAGGCATTATTAGCTGGACAAGTCCAGGCACTCTGCCCTCACATTTCAGAAAGTGGAGAGAGCCTCAGACATAGATCCGCCCGTGCTTTCCTCGCCAAACTCCAGGACCCCAGAGATGTGGCAAGAGGGAGTTCACTAACTGCTGCCTGTCTCTTCAAACTCTCCTCAGTGCCTGAATCTAGATGTGTTTGCCTCAGGTTCTCTAAGTCCAGAGGTTCAGCAAACTTCTTATTTTGAACATCACAGTACCTTTTTCAAAAGGTACTTTTTTTTTTTTTTACACATTTATAAAGGATGTTTCATCCGAAGTATATTATTGTGTAACACATTTGTTCCTTTCTGTCTGTTATACTGGTCCTGTGTCCATGTACAACAGGCTTAAGGCTCAAGAGCTGTATTTTTAGAGCTACACAGGGCTGTATATTGTCAGAATTTCATGACAGCCAGCTCCATTATGTGCAGTAGCAGCCAGTGAGGCTGACTGAATATGACACTGAATGAGAGCACCAGGCTGTTAACTCACCTTCAGCCCCAGATCTGACCTCCTCGCACTGGTTCAGGGCTTTTCAATTCAGTGTGATTCAGATTACAGTGCCTGCAATGACCATTACCAAAATGCGGGAAAAAAGGAGCAAGAGGATCTCTTACTCAGACAACTGCACACCACACCGTGCCCCGCGCCTGGTGTAGAGCGCTCTTTCTGTTTTCTGATAAATTGGGGTTGCTTTGGCGCTTGTTAGGGTGTTTTGGGTCAAACGGTGTGACTGTGCCTGTGTTTAACTGGGAGCTGGTGTCCCAGTGGAGGCAGGTATGACTATGACCCTATAGGTTTCAGCAATGTGTCTTGTTTCTGGTAGAATCTCGAGATTTTTTTTTACCCATATAAGGATACATTTCTGAGTTGACAATAAAGTGTTTATACGTTGCTCTGCCTGATGCTATAAATGTAATAATTCACACGATCGGGACACAAGGCTGTGTTTCTGACTATATGGGTGTCTACTGGTCAACACAGAGCAGATGCTCTAAATGGCGACATTTATAGGCTGTGATTATGAAACGACGCACGCACTGTTCTCTGTGCAATTTGCACGTCTTCTTGGTCTAATTTGTACCGTGTTTTTTTTTTTCTTGCTTTCTTTCTTTTTATGGTGAGTTCTCATGCCCCATTAGCACAAATCACAGCATTTAAAGGATGAAGATGTCGTGCAGGAAGCCCTCATTATCTGACATCCTCTCTTGAGCCCACACCTCGTCGTAGTGTTTGCTGACGCCGTGAGCCTTGGGCTGCTTCAGCAGTGTATTCGCATCTCCCCCAATCGATTATCCAGCACTGTTCATTTGCCGAGTGAAACACAGTATCTGTTTCTCTCTTTGACTGTATCCTCCTCATTCATATATTGAATGTAGTGTTCCTTTCTGCGATGAATATAAGCTAGGATGCGTTTCATTATTTGTGAACCAAGACACCCAGGGCTTTAGTCTCATTCTGTTGCCACGAGCCAAGGAACGATCACCTTGTGTGGAATCCATCTTCTCTAGCTATTTTCAGCAGGACTTTGACTTTGTCAAGGCGGCTCCTGAAGTCCACTGCCTCTGAGATGATGCTGTGGTCCATTTCTGACGTGTTGTTGGTCTGTTGGTCCTGCCTCCTGGTGTGACAGCTGTGTTTGCTACTCAAACTCTGCAAGCGGTCCTCACTCGCTCCACACATGGTTGTCAGATTCGAAGCCTTTGTGGAGCTGTTTGTTAAATGCAATGTTATAAATATTATTTTGAGTGCATGCTGTTTTACTGTAACGTCAAGTGAATAAACAAAAAGACTTCAAAAGCGCATCTGAAGCCGTTTTCCTACAGATGACTTTACACAAAACAAACTTGTTGATTACATTCACATCTTGATGGAAACAATGACACCAGTTCAATTTAAACCCAAATATGCTTTTGATTAAAAGTTTTCTCATTTGTGGCTACAAGGTACCATATCCGATTTAATGTCATTATGCTGCTATAATGTCATTATTCCGCTATAATGTCGTTATGCCGCTATAATGCTGTTATGCTGCTTTAATGTCGTGGCTTTTTGTGTTTGCTGCTGATTGCTGTGATCACTTCAGATTGGTCCTGTTCTACACTTGACATCTAAAGCTTTAGCTGAACCTCTCTCTCTCTCTCTCTCTCTCTCTCTCTCTCTCTCTCTCACGTTCAAATGTCATTATTGGCATGAGCTGTGATTTGCAAGTGCTGCCACAGCTTTGGGCAGAGTACTTGTGTGTCTCTGGATGTCCGTGTGTAACTGTGTACTTGTGTGTCTCTGGATGTCCGTGTGTAACTGTGTACTTGTGTGTCTCTGTATGTCCGTGTGTAACTGTGTACTTGTGTGTCTGTATGTCCGTGTGTAACTGTGTACTTGTGTGTCTCTGGATGTCCGTGTGTAACTGTGTACTTGTGTATCTCTGGATGTCCGTGTGTAACTGTGTACTTGTGTGTCTCTGGATGTCCGTGTGTAACTGTGTACTTGTGTGTCTCTGTATGTCCGTGTGTAACTGTGTACTTGTGTGTCTCTGTATGTCCGTGTGTAACTGTGTACTTGTGTGTCTCTGTATGTCTGTGTGTAACTGTGTACTTGTGCCGCTCTCTCATGTCTCTCTGCCCTCAGGCCTCGTGTCTAGAGAAAGACAAAGAGGGGGGGCTCACCCGCATCATTGAGAGCACGTTACACCTCGGAAAACTACAGGAGAAGGTCAAGGTAGGAGAAAAAAAACCTTCCTCCTCTCTCTCACACACACGCAGTAACACTCACCACTAATCCCCAGGAGAGCAATTGTTTTAGCTCAGCTGTAGGAGTTTTCTTCATATCGGCTGCAAGCTCCTCACACAGTCACACTCTGATCCTCACACTCACACACACATACACGTTTTTATCACAGGGTCATGTACATGACCTTAAGATGTTTGCAGTTGGGTGCGTGTGGGTGTGTGTGTGTGTGTGTGTGTGTGTGTGTGTGTGTGTGTGTGTGTGTGTGTGTGTGTGTGTGTGTGTGTGCGTATGAGTATTGATCTCCCTGTACCCTGTACAGCACCCTAATATACACCCTCCACAGACTGCTGTCAATAGCATAATTACATGAACCTTTCTTTGTAAATGGTCTCTTGTGTTTTTAATACACACATCCAGTGAACCATTGTGTGACGTGTTCCCTCACATGTGCAGGTAGAGGTCACTGTAGAAAGGTTAGCCACACATAGATGCTGTATCCAGTGAGGAACGTTCCATCAGGTATCAGAAATCACCAGTGTCATCCAAGGAAACCAATTCGGGGGTAGTAGAAGTACACACACACACACACACACACACACACACACACACACACACACACACACACACACACACACACACACACACACACACACACACACACACACACACACACACACACACACACAGCTGGAATTGTGGGTTATGGCTGGTGATATATGGCCCTGGTCTGCATTAAAGTTTCATAATGTGTTGCTAAGGGGGACGTGTAAATAAATTAAGTATTAATGCCCACTGCAGTGCCACTGTGTGAAGTTAACTGTGTGTGTGTGAGTGTGTGAGTGTGTGTGAGTGTGTGTGAGTGTGTGAGTGTGTGAGTGTGTGTGTGAGTGTGTGTGTGTGTGTGTGTGTGTGTGTGTGTGTGTGTGTGTGTGTGTGTGTGTGTGTGTGGTCTTCCTGATGACAGGAAAACATGAAAACAAAATGCTGGGAATACTCTGTGAGCTTGGGTTACAGTTTCGATGTGGATATGGCAGATTTTAGCCCCGTTAATGCAAAGCCCTGTGGAACCAGACCGTAAGGACAGTACTTCCTGCCCCGGGTTGTGGTTCTGAGGCTGAGTGACATTAGAGTGCAGGAGGCGTCCAGCTTGGGGAGGGGTGTGAGTGCTCCTGGCAGATCATGATGTCATGCTTCACGAGGGCATGTTGGTGGTTAGAAAGCAGCACCGCACGGCTGTGGGCCTTTGGGGCCAAAGGTCATGGTAACTTGTGCAAAATGGCTTTCCTTGGGCTTGTCCAGGAATTGTGCTGTGTCTCCTAACATGTCCAGCAGCGTGTGCAGGGGGTGAGGCCAGTGGTTGAGCTGGTTGAGGAGTAGATGAACCAATATGGAGGCACCAAATGGCGGGAGATGTGAGTGGGAGTGTAATGGAAATCTTTCTCTGACCTTCTCCATTTCTTTCCCTATGCTTTTTGAGCAATGAGGTGTCATTATTCCGTGTCATGTGATTATATGGTTGGTATAGTCTAGTGGGCAACACCACCGCCTCTTCGATTGGAAATGGGGTTCAATCCCCCGTTAATGTCTACCAGTAAGAAACCTTGTGTGTGATACACCATTAAGAGACCTTAGGAAAGGCTCTTAATGCTACATTCCCTTTTACCTCTGAAACATGATTAAAATCGTAAGTCACGTAAGAGCTTCTGCCAAATTTGCAAATGTAAATTATTCCAGTGTCAGGAATGTGAATGATGGCAAACAATTTAACTTTGCTCCACAATGTCTATAGCTCTGATTGTGCTCAGACACTTCTGCAGCCAGAGAGCGAAGAGAGCTTCTTGCAATAAACTGGTTTTGGACCAATTTGGTAAGAACTTCAGACTGGTCTGTAAGGTGACTCCACTCTTCTCCTGAATATCAGTGATTTTTCTTTTCTCCCTTTTCTTCCTTCTTGGCACCCTCATGTGCTTTTGTCAGACTTTTTATGTCACACCTTTAATGTCTGTGTAAGTGCTTGATGTGTGTAAATGTGTGTGCACATGTGTGTGTAACTGTGCAAGTGTTAGCACAGTGAGGTCAAAGCGTGATGGCCCCTGGGTTTAACAACCTGCCTAGCTTGTCTGGTACATGTTCCCCTGTGCTTCCCAAACCAGTAGCTGGGTCAGAATCAGTGCATCTGGATCTGCTTGCCAAGCTGGGCCCTCGCCCTGGACATAACGGTGCCAGGGCCTAGACAGTAGTCTAGACAGCACCAGTACTTTCTAGAGCTGCAACCCTTCAGCAAGTAATGTTGAGGGGGGGGGGGGGGTCTTCTGGAGCTTGACTGCAGTAAGAGAGGCTGGGCTGGAAGGACCTCTCTGTGTGAAACACAGCGTGAATACTGGATAAGGTGTCCAGGGATGCTGCCGGAGGCGTGATGGTGGAATTTTACTGCTCAGTCCACTGACCTTGCCATGAGTAAATGATTACACGTGGAAAGCTAAGGGTCCTATCATTCATTATTACAGTTTTATGACCTGCAATAATGTTCGGAATATTGTTTCTTAGTGTATTATATTGTGATCATAGGGGGTGCGGTGGGTGCGTGTGCACCCCCTACTGTTGAGATGAAAATGTAAAATACCTAAGGTGTCTCTATGGCAACAACAGGAGCAGAGGGGATTGGTTGACCTGACTTCTGTGACTCCTGAGAGTTCTATCAGGATGTAGACCAGCAGGCAAAGCTGTGGTGTGTGGTTGTGGTTGTGTGTGTGTGTGTGTGTGTGTGTGTGTGTGTGTGTGTGTGTGGGTGTGGGTGTGGGTGTGGTTGTGGGTGTGGGTTTGTGTTTGTGTGTGGGTGGGTGTGGGTGTGGGTGTGTGTGTGTGTGTGTGTGTGTGTGTGTGTGTGTGTGTGTGTGTGTGTGTGTGTGTGTGTGTGTGTGTGTATAAAGACACTTAAAGACCGTTTTGGAGCAGATAGACATAATGACTGTTTTTTCTCCCCCTTGACATCTCATGTGTGATGGCACATGATTCATCCTTGGTTGAGAACGCTAATGGAGCCTGTTCATTGTGCTGGATATCAGAGGCTTGTACGTGTACAGCCTGTCAGAACAAGAGCGGATGAATAGACTGCGCTCTGAGACAGCCTTCCACGTGATGTAATTACACACTGCAGTCTGACATTGTGCGGGTGAGGGGTGCTGGCTTATTTGGGAGCTCCTCTGCCTCTGGGTCTCGTGCCTGTGGTCTTAGAGGCAGAGGTAATGTGGCAGATCACATGCGATGGATTGTGTGACCTTTTGAAGAGAATGAAAGTGCTGCATGCATGGCTTGAGAATGAGATGCGTGCAGGTGTGGATGGGTGGGTATGTGTGTGGCTTTATGGGTAGAAATGAGACAGGGACTCTAACACTTTTTTTTTCTTTGCTGAAACTGCCTTTACTGATAATGATATTATGAAACCGGATGTGAGTCAATTAAATTGCTCCAGTACAGTAGCCCAGTGGTGAAATCAGTACTGTCTGACACAGAGAGCATTCCCATCAGCAGAATCTTCAGCTCCGGAATCTGCCGCTTCTGAGCCAGTAGGGTTAGGGTTTGGGTTTGGGTTGCTCTCTCTAAAAAGGTCTTGGAGCACATACACACTCACACACTGCAGTGCTAATTAAGATTTTAGGAGTTGTGTGTGGCAGTGCCAGAGTTTTGATTGGAGACCACAAGCTTGCGCTCTCTCTCCCTCTTTCTGTTTCTCTCTCTCTCTCTTTCTCTCTCTGCCTCTGTCTGTCTGTCTCTTCGCCTGTGTATCTGTCTGCTTGCACATGTTTGTAAGGATTAGAGAGATTTTTGTTCTCCAGAATCTTTAGGCATGAGAGAGGGGAGGGGAAGAAAGGGGTGATAGAGAGAGCGAGAGGGGGTGATGGAGAGAGCGAGAGGGGGTGATAGAGAGAGTGGGATGGGGTGATGGAGAGAGAGGGAGGGGGTGATGGAGAGAGAGGGAGGGGGTGATGGAGAGAGTGGGATGGGGTGATGGAGAGAGTGGGATGGGGTGATGGAGAGAGTGGGATGGGGTGATGGAGAGAGTGAGAGGGGGTGATAGAGAGAGTGGGAAGGGGGTGATGGAGAGAGAGGGAGGGGGTGATGGAGAGAGCGAGAGGGGGTGTTGCTATCACACGTGAAGAAAGTGTTCAGTGTGTTCACTGGCAGAAAGTATATTGTGCCTAAATTATTCAAAAGTTATTAAAATTCATGCAGCACATTTCCCTAAAACTAGGAAAAAAGATGTTGAATATTTGATTGCAGGTATAAATAGTCTTAAATTGAATTATGTTAGGATGAAGGTTGCTTTTAGATGAAACAGTGTGTTAGCCTCATTGATTTGATGAGTGAGATGTGTTTTTACACAGAACGTTGGCTCAACACACCAGCTCCACCTATACTGGCTGACAGACCTCCAGGTTGGTTAGTACCTTCAGGCCCACCCACAGAGCAAGGCCAGTTATGCTCTCTTGGGTTGCCAGGCAGGGATGGGTCTGGAGTCACCAGGGATAGAATCAGCAATCACCTGATGATGGGGTTAGCACTTACACCGCTGCGCCACTCAGGAAGCCCCGCAGGTTTTTATATTTTTCTGTTTTGTACTACTTTTTGATATTTGTAGCATGCAATTCAGATGTACAGCAGGTTGATTGCACCATTCGACTGATTTCCAAATTAACATAAAAACCCTCGGTGCTGTTTACTGAGTGATGAACCAGATTGATTGAACCGGCTTGATTGAAGCCCAGTCCATGCGTGAGGCACTGCTGAATTCTTAGGGAGCCCTTTGGCTGTTTCCTTGATGAATGGCATTAATTTTTGCATGAGGAGAGGGCTCTCCATTGAGTCCTCCATCAAGAAGACTCATTACAAAGTGTAGAAGAGGACATATGCTTACAACAGGCTTTACCACCATTACTGCTCACTACCTTTGGCCAATGAAGGTATCCCCATTCTCACTTCAAGCACATGCACTTCATCCAAGGCTTTCTGCGAAGCAACTCCCTCCAAACAAGTATACGTTTAAAGTGGTGTGACGATTAAAGGGGGACCGCCTCCTTGTTGAGAGGTTTTCTGATTGGTTAATAGAGCTGGCCATTTACCCAAGGTGTTCATTAAAAACGTCAGTTCCCACGTGCTGCCTACGTCTTCCGCATTGCAGGAAATCGTTCAGCCTGAGAGGGAGGGGTCTAACCGAGCATGCTCTGTAGATTGTTGTTGTTTCATTCTGAAGATATATGGTGAGGGTGTTCACGAAGGTTGACAATGCCGGGGACTGGCTGGTTCGCTCTGACCAATGCAGTGAGGAGGTGTAACCCTCTTCTGCTGCACAGAGCAGGGATTGCCATGTGCTATTGGGTCTCTGGTCAGCTGCAGAGCAGGTAAAGGAACTGCAAATTCAACTACTGTGTTCTACATCCTCTTACATTGTGTTTTGTGTTATCGAAGAGTGACAACTTTGGTGGAGGTTAAATTAAGTAACAATTACCCTCAAGAATCTGTCACGCACTAAAACATGCTACTTCTATTGTGCCTATAATGAGAAGTTAACTTTGCTTTTGCACTTGTTGAATTCCAAATGTGCATTTGGCATGTTATAAAATATGCCATGTTTGTAGTAGTTCTCTGTCAGCCAGCTGACATAGCAAGTTATTTGGTTTCTCCAACAGTGCTAAGACTATATATAACAGACTTACAACCGATATGAGGCGTAGTTTTAATGTGCCCTTCATGAAGATCGTAGAATGCTTGAGTTTGTTTCTGGAGCCTTTTTAAGAAGTGGGCATGTGACACAATGATTAGACTTTATTAATAATGAAGGAGTAGGGAAGCACTTTTATAGCAAAACTCTTCCTCCTTCATATTTTTTGTTTTTGGGAAACATTCCTGACAGACCAGCCCCTATCTCTTTCATGTAGAAAGAAACCCAGAGTTGATTATTCTTCTGACATCGTCTACAGTGCTTCTCTCTGCAGTCTGCTGACCCCGTCTCACTCTCGTCTCTCTGAGAGCCTCCCCCCAGCTCCTCCACACGTCCTGAGTTCTGCGTTTGTCTTAGCTATTCCACTGTGGTCTCCTCAGGCATGTTCACATTGTCAACTATGATGGATGAAACAGCATCTCATTCCTCGTCATTTCATTCCACTGTGCTGTCAGCATGAAAGAAAGAGAGAGCACTGGAGTGACAGAAAGAGAGAGAAGGAGATACAGAGAGAGAAAGAGAAGATGGGTAGAACAAAACAAAAAATGACCAATGGAATACAGTATTGAGTTCTTCTCAAATGTCAACACATCGTTTTGTTTGTGTGTTCCACTTGGATACTTCAGCCTTAGAAAGTAGATGACTACCCCAACCCCATTTACAGATATGTCATGAACCTTAACTCTGAAGAACTCCAGGTGCTGGATACTGAAAATATCTCTGTGTATTTTGCCTGGATTATACCTGGATTAGCTGGATTATAATTTGGCAAAACAACCAGACTTTTACAGCAAAGTTCCACTTTATTTTACCACTTCTATTTTACCACATGGGTGATTGTCTTCCCTTCAGTATGTGCTCTTAAAGTCTTTTGACTAATCACTTTCCCCTGGTGAGGATGCTACTGTCACACTGATGAATGAAGCCCGACATTTAAGGATAAACCAACTGAATGAAGAACTCAAGTGGAGGAATAACCACAGTATTTAACCTTTGTTCTGCGTGGCTCATGTGATGTTTATGGCTACATATGCTGTGATCTCCCAGTGCCCAGGAAGTGTGAATCCAAAGCTAAAACAACTGTTCCAATGCAAGATGCCTTTTTTTCTTTTGTAGTTTCGCTCAAGACTGTATCCTTGATCTTCGGTTTGTCCCGCTACTGCTGGAGGCCAGCTGACACTGTGGAACGTGGGAGGTTTGCTGTGTTTTGAGGCTTTAGTCTGCTACTATCTGGTCTAATCCGCGCTAGCTTGTCATGTCACACAGCTGCTGCTACGTGTCCTAATGTTAAGTTTTGTTTCATGTGTTAAGAGTGGGAGAGTAATGTAGCTTAGCATATCAGCTCCCGCCTGTTCAAAAAGATGTCCGCCGTCGGTTATCGGTTGTGTCGCTGCCGGCTCCTCTCTCGTGCCCGCGCTCTCCTCGTGGCGCTCTGCCCCAATCAACTTCGCCCGGAGCAGTCACACATGCCCTGGCACAGGCACTGGCAGAAGCCGTAGACAAGGCATACGGTGAGGCTGGAGGGAACGAGGCTGACGCACACGATGCCCAGCGCCACACGCTGGATCACCAGCAGGTAGATGCCCAACGGCAGCGAGCCGAAGTAGAAGAAGCCCAGCAGCCACACCAGGACGCGGGGCACGTGGTTGCACAGCTTGGAGAGCGTGTCCTGGTCGCCCCCTGCCCCGCCACCGCCCCCGTGCGACCCCTCCGACGCCGAGTCCAGGCTGTGCTCGCCGTAGTAGTCGGAGCTGTCGCGGCGGCCGGACGAACGGCGCGTCTCCCTCTGCACCTCCATGATGGTGATGACCAGGCAGTTGGAGGAGTCGTGGGACGGGCTGTCGCTGGACGACAGGCTCTTGGGGGTCAGCAGCACCTCCTTGCCGTGGTCCGAGCTCCAGGACTTGTCGCGCACCGCCAGGCACGACATGATGTTGGAGTCGTCTGGGAGGCCGGCCACCTCGTACTCGCCCACGTGCGTCTCGTGGCGACAGAAGGGGCAGCAGATGCAGCCGGACCCGTCGCCCATATCCAGGATCTTATTGAGGCAGCGGGCACAGACGCGGTGCAGGCAGTCCAGGATCTTGGGCCTGCGGTTGTGGGCATTGTACCGCTGGTAGCAGATTTTGCACTCCAGCTCATCACTAGCATTGGTGGCAGTGTTGAGGTTAGCGCTAGCGTTGGGGAAAGGGCTATACTCTGGACTAGAGTTAGCGTTAGAATTGGCGCTAGCGTTTGCGCTTGGGGCAATGTTGTCATTGGGGCTGGTGTTAGCGTTAGCAGGCCTTTCCTCTGGTTCAGCCTGGACACAGCTCATCTTGGTCTCATACTCTACAAAAGAAAACAGAGACGGCGTGTTAGGAAACAGCACTCTCACAGACAATGCTAACTATAGTGTGACTGTCTGATACTCCACTTTGCTATGAATGAAAGGCAAAGCAAGTTTATTTGTTTAGACAATTCAAAATACTTCATACGAGCATAAAATAATTTAACCATTTAAACACAGTTGATTCAAATAGAGTAAATATAGGCTTCCAAATAAGGCAGAAACCATTTGAAGCCAGTCCTGATAACTGCAGCAGGGTGTAGGGTCAAGTGTCACCTTTTCTACCATGATAAACAGAGTCATGGGTGTTGGTGGTGGTTCTGTTTCAATGCCAATATCTGTGAATATTAAAATCACTAATTCTGATGAAACCATTTCAAACACTGTAGATGTAGTCATCACATATTAAAGCTAAAAAGTAAAAGTCTAAAGTACTGATTTTTTTTTATCTTAAAAGCACCTCCTTTGACCATTATGTTTGCATCATTCCAAATCTCACATCTCCAGGAATTTTTGCAGTTTGGCTGGGGAGAAAAGATTGTAAATTATTGCAAAAGTGTCACAAACCTTATATCTCCTTTTTGTAGGAGTTACAAGACTTCATCATAACAACAGTGATTTGGTGATCTCATCCCTCTTTCATTGTGATTAGAGACTTAATGACTTTATTGAACCAAGAGATTTTTTTTTAAAGAAGCATTCTTTCATTCTGTGATTTTTCCATGATGCTAATCATTTATGAAAGGAACATCAGGCAGAAACCAGATGGGGTTTGGATTTTGCCATGTTGTTATTATTAACCTTGTTTGTTTTCCTTGTGTCTGGGAGGGTTGGGTGTCAGTTATATTATACTGCAGGAACAATACGACCGTGAGTGCAATAAACCTCAACAGCCTCTGGGCAGAAGGCAGCCCTATTCTAGCCACACGTCCCCATTAGTAACAACCAGAGCATGGCTTTGGAACGGCATTAGGGAAAGCAGTTTGGTTAGGTTTGCTGAGCAAACTGGTGTCTGACTATGCCAGGACTGCCTCTGACTGTTGCTTGAGTCAGTACAACTGTAGTGTTCGTCTGGGAATCATGGTTTTGTCAGAACTCTGGTAGTGTACAGTGCAGTGTTTAAGAGAAGACATCCTTGCACAGTGGGAAACTGTTATTTCTAGAAAAATTAACCATTGTGCGAACTCCGTGGTCTGTTTGGTGGGCTTAGCCTGTGTGAACACCAGTCAAATGAATTGATCTTCCCGAAGCTCTGCGGAGTGTTCATAAATGCTGTGATGAATGCCGTAATAATGAATGATGTAAGTGGTGCCCAGCGGCTGTGCATTAACCTCTGGGCTGTGTTAACCACTGGTGGGCTCCACTCCACAACATTCTGCATGGTGCACACTCTTGACAGGTGAAGTGCTGTTCTGTCACACACACATACACACACACACACACACACACACACACACACACACACACACACACACACACACACACACACACACACACACACTTGTATTCAAGTTCTCTTTCTCTCTCTCTCTCTCCCTTGCTCCCTTCTCTCTCTCTACCTTTTCTGCCCTCTCTCTCTCTCTCTCTCTCTCTCTCTCTTCCTCTCTCTATCTCTCCCTCTCCCACCTGTATCTCTGTATCTTCTCATATTTTTAAGAGCTTCATTGGATTAGACCGCATATAACTGATATCTACATAGCTTTTCTTCTGTACACAGATCAGAAAACATTACATTTATATTTGTGCTGGTCATCACATGAGCCTCTGAAGTCATGAAAAACTGCTTCTGTATAACTAGCAGAGTTTTGTGACTAACCCTGCAATAATGAGCTTACTTGTAATTTGAACACCTGAAACTGTCATTCTTGTCACTACACTATGATGACACTGGACATGGTTGTCAGCAAATGCTATAATGTGGTGATGTGGTGGTGACTTCTATAATGCTTGTGGACTTGGTTTCTGGTCGGGTGTCTCCAGTGTCACCATGGCACACCCAAATAACACTTGTGGTTTTCACTTGTGCAATGTGGTGTTTTCCCAGAATGGAAGTCGAACTCATGAATGAAATCTTCTGTCTTCTTCCCCTTTGGTCTGTCTAATGACATGTTGAACATATAACCACAGAGAACAACCGGGAAACTAAGTCTAAAGGTTTTCTGGCACATATTTTTAAGAAGCAATAATGAAGATAAATTTCTGTAGAGTTACACTGAAAATTTCACTCAAGCGAGGCAAGAAAAAAACCCAAATGTGATTTGAATTGTCTGCCAAGCAAAAGAAAAAAAGAAAAGTAGAATCGGGTCCATCAGATTCACTGACATGTCCACCTTCTGTCACCATCAAAGCCAGTGTGGCATGACGAGGCACTCGAGCTGCCTTCATCATCTTCGCTTTGGCCCGCTGCACTGATGCCGGCCCGAGTAGGACGCGAAAGAGACAGAAAAGGACGAAGTGAAGGAAAAGACAAGACAATTACTGAGACAATGAGAAGTTTCTGGAGTGATGTAGGTTCTCCAACCTGAGCTCTCCATTCCTAGCTATGGAATGGAACACCATGTACGATCCATTTATGCCCTGACAAGTTTGATGAGGCTAATTCAGTATACATTCTCTAAGGTGTCTTACAAAAGGTCTGAATACTTCTCTGGCCATCACTGTCAGTGCAAGGTAGTACCGACTTTAATAATAAGATCGTTGCAGTCAGATTTTGAGATCAGGGAAGGCAAAAGAGAGGGAGCAGGGAGACGGGAAGATCGCTATTAGGAAGATGGGAAGATCGCTAGTAGGGAGACGGGAAGATCGCTATTAGGGAGACGGGAAGATCGCTATTAGGAAGATGGGAAGATCGCTATTAGGAAGATGGGAAGATCGCTAGTAGGGAGACGGGAAGATCGCTATTAGGAAGATGGGAAGATCGCTAGTAGGGAGACGGGAAGATCGCTAGCAGGGAGACAGTAAGATTACAAGCAGGCATTGACAGACAGGTCACCGTGCTGACTTTTACACCCACCCAGGTGTTTAACCATCCTGCCCTCTGCTGTTCTTCTTCTATATTTAGTGATGCCTAAACCTCGTCTATGAAGACTTGGGCGAGAAGACTACAGCGAGAAGTATTTAACATGAAAAGTGTACTACTGACATTGAATGACTTGTAAGTTGTGATGCAACATTTTGTAATCGGACCTTTGAATAGTTGTGAGGGAATGGTCAGCTCTAACTGTCGTGGTAATCATTTGTCTAATCGAGAAGATGACATTTTTGACCCCCAAGAAATGTTGACACCCAGCTGCAGCCCCGTCGACAGGGGGGGACAACCGGGTCTGTTGTCCCGGGCCCTAGGGCCAGGGGGGCCCATCAAAGAGCCCAGCAATTTATTTTTTATTTAAAGTCTATAATTTTTAAATAATCTTGAAATCTTTCATTAATATAAAATTATGTACTCATAATAAGCTCGATGGCTCAAATATATATGTTTTTTATCTATCTGCATATTTTCCATTAAGTGCATACACCCCCGCCTCCCACTGGAAAATGGTTTGATCCAGCACCGACTGTAGCCGGCCGGTATCCGCCCAACAGCGGGAAATACAGTGGTGGGTAGTTAAAGTAAATACAGAAATCTGGAGCGCAGAAAAGAAAGGAAAAACATTTATCTGACGAATTTTAAAGTTGCATTGTGTTCCAGGTTTGAAAAGTGCTGGAACTTAGGGTAAAGTACTTGAAAATGCTTGAAATTGTAACTACTTCGTTTCACAACAAATAGCTGTCTGACTGAACAGTTCTCGTGAAGACGTTAAGATTGGGCGTTTTGAAAATAAACAACCATTAAATAATGTGATAAAAAGCGAATTATTTCGAATCATTTTGAGTATATGTATAAATATTTAACTTAAGTAAGTTTAACGTGCTGGAAAATATTGAAATGGACCTTTAAAGTGACGTACACGTGCTTTAATTCCACCTTATAAAGGTTTATGAACCCTACAAACATGACTGTTCATTGCGCTGAAGCGCGGCGCGCGCGAAGTTACAAAATTCGAGAGGTGCACGACCTCGCGAACCGACAGCGCGCGAGGCCCTCGCGCACGGGCGGAGCCACTGCGATTACGTCATTTTCGCGCGAACCCTCGCGCTGGGGGGGGGGGGGGGGGGGGGTACATGAATCTTTCTTGTCCCGGGCCCCAGCAAGACTGTCAACGGGCCTGCCCAGCTGTAATGCTGCTGTAGACACTGGAGATGTTTGCACTCACCTATGGCCTAGGTATTGCTGCTGATGAACAAGTGTTTCTAACTGTAGCCACGCCAGATACTATGTCCTATGACTGTGTAATAGATTCATTCTTTAAGCCAGAATCACCCTTTATCATATGGGTCTTCATTTCTTTGTTTGTGTGCTTGTGCATTTGTGTTTGTCTTGGTGTATATTGCAGTGATGCGCTCTCAGTCACATTGTTCATTAAGCTGTAATAAAGGCCGTCACTATGTTCTTAAGCTGTCCCATCTGTCCCCTCTTGTGGTTCTGTGGGACTGGTTAGTTGAGGTGCGTGATTGTATTTAGTCTGTGCTGCAGAAAGAGCTGGCCTATTTTAATTATTAAAGTGAGGTGTGTACACTATATAAAGAACTGTTCATTCATATGCGTACGGATGACGGTTATGAATTCCCTATTATAGGTCAGGTGCAGAGCGATAGACTAGCTGGCAGGTGACTAAATGAATATTTCAGGATTCATGGCCTGTTTCCATAAGCCTGAGTCCAAAACTTTCTGCAGTGATATCTGTATCCAAAAATGTCTCTTCCAAGGCCATTCTTCAAGTCCTGCAGTCCTAGATCTAATTTCTCGTTTGGGAGAAGCCTGCATCCAGCGACACACCAAGCTCCGGTCTTCTGAGTCCTTGGAGGCAACGCATCAACTGGTCACTGTTTGGCTGGCTGGCATGGAATCTCAAGGCTTAATTGCTTTGTAAGTGGGTGCATTTCTATGGTAACGGTGTGAGCAAGCTGTTGGGAATGCTTGTATGAGTTGAGAGCGTAAAGCTCCTCCCCCCCATTCAGTGACTGACACTCAAGAAAGTGTTTGCCTTTTTGAGAGAAACACAGTTTACTTTAGAGGTCATGTACACCGACCAGCCGGTGGGGGAGGTGTCCATCACAGTGGAAGATCTATTGTCCGGGCTGAGTCACAGATCCATGAACGCATCTAGTCAATGGCTGCCAAAGGACCAGCTAATGAGGGTGCATCTCAGTCAGTTCAGAAATATCCTGAATTCAGCCATCACTCCATATCTGTCCTGGATAGCTGACCTCTACAATATCTTTTCAAATTGCTGTGTGTGTAGAGATGACGGACAAACCGGACAGACCCCTGCCTCTTAATCATGCATCTTATACAACCATGACTATTATTTCTCTATTAGTCTTGAAAATAGTAACATACCCACTAAAAGCCTCATCCTGTTTTTGCCTCTTTCGTACGGTGAGGCTGATGCTGTACTATTTCACTTCTACGTGTCTTTGTCCGTCATAACCTCAGACACAATTCATCAAGGAGAGTTTTTTTTCTCACTCCAAGGAGAATGGATAGAGAGGAAAAGGCGGTGAACACTCAGCTCAAGTACGAAGAGTGTGGAGACAAGTGAGGAAGCTCATCTAAGATGAGCCATTTTGTTGACGTCACATAGCCATGAGATCCCAGGGGTTCTTTGAGACGCTCTCTGAGAGCTGCAGACGGTGCACAGTTCGGCGGTGGTCCTAGCACTGCTTCAGAAGCAGCTGCAAGTATCTTCCATCACCCATAGCCAACCAACCTTTTTAGATGAACCCCACCAGTTAGCTGGTGGACAGAGAGATATCTACACTCAGGTGAATTTGCTGTGCAGGAATGTCCCGTTTACCTTTAAAGCCTGAGTGTAGGTCAGATTCTGTGAGTCCTGTGATTCATGTTCATTTGATATATATGTATAATGCCTTAAACTAAATGAGTGCTGAGATTTATAGTTTGTTAATCATTAATGTAGTAATAACATTTCCCAGTACAGATATTGCAGTAGACCATTATATGTAAATTAGTACTCCCATCCATTCTCTCTTTTTTATTCAAGCTGTGAGCATCTCAAATCTTTCTGATAAATGAGGACAATTTAATGCACTGGCATGATCTAACAATCATGACATACATATTTTTTTTGAACAATTATCCAGTTCACAAGGTTCGTCCCAATCACAGTAAGATGCTTTGTTCTGTGTGGTCCTTTTAGATATTAGGTTGGTTAAGCTGTCCTGTTCCCTTTGTGTGTGTTGGGGAGCCAGCTGTGAACTTGGACATTTACTCATTAGGCAAAGTCTTTTCCCTCAGGATGCCGTTCCAGCTGTTGCTCTGTTTGAATGAGCTAAGGCATAATAATTGTGTAAGTTTCCACTGTTGCCATGGTTGCTGTCCCCTCCCCAGATCCTTGTAGGAGGGTGATAAACATGCTCATGTGGGGAAGGGGGTAGTGATGGGGGGGGGGTGGATGCTGTTTGCTCACAACCACTAATCTCCCCAGAAAGTTCAAATGATTGAATTCTCACAGAATATTGAGGCCTTGATGAGAACTACGTCATTATTCCAAGTCTTTTAGAATGTCATTTGTTTCAGAGATGAGAGAGAGAGAGAGAGAGAGAGAGAGAGAGAGAGAGAGAGAGAGGTGTTTGACTGAGAAAGGTGGATGTGGGTTGTCCTGTGTATTTAATGCAAATGTGATTTCAGGTGTTGAATGCACCTTGCTAACTCAGACGGTTGTTGGCTGTTTTATTGAGCGGGGCTGCAGTCACGCCTACTAAACACCGTCTCTCCTGGGTTATGAGAGAAAGAGAGACAGGTGTTGATGTTGCTGCTCTTGACGTATATGATGGACTTCAGACCTGGTCCACACTAACACGGGTAACACCTCTCTTTTCATGTTTTCATGTTTTCTCTCAAATTGTTTTCTACCACTGAAAAGTCTTTATGTCCGGACGAATATCTGGACGAATATCCAAAGTGGACAATTCTGAAAATGCAGCTTTGTGCTGGGGACAGATGTAGCTAACACACTGACGTAAGGTCATGTGACCTCCACATTTCCAGCAGCACCAGTTGTCACTCTGTTTATTGAAGTATGTATGTTCATCTCATGATGAGCTGTTCTTAATGCACAGGTTACCTATGGCATGCAAGATGGATGGTTTTGTGTTCATTGTCCCAGTTCAATGGTATTGGCGTAATCGACTTCAGAACATAAACAAAGTACTACAGTAGAAATGACATGGGAGTCATAGGTCAGGCACTCAAACATGCTTGCCGGCCACCGGGTCCATCGTGTGTGTGTTGTTGTGTATTGGGTGGATAGGGATTTTTGGGGAAATGGACTGAAGATGCTAGTGTAGACACAACACAAAAGCGGTTTTCCAGTTGAGCTGTGTTGGTGTGGACTAGGCCGTAGTATCGGTGGTGTTATCAACTGCCTTTATCATAAGGGTCTATCTGAGATGATTTTTTTGCAGGTGCTGTTCATAGTGTAGGTTCTCCTCTGCAGATGAGGCTTAGATTAGGGCTGGAACAGAGGCTTGCTGGTCCTGAAGAATCTAGTACAGACTTCTCTTACCTCCTCTCTTCTTTTCACTCTGCCATGTCTCTGCTTCCCCTTCAACATCCATTTAGGTCAAAGTGTCTTGCGTTATTCAGAGATGTGTGCATGTATTCTTGCTAGTGTGTGTGTTTTTGCATGTGGGGAGAAATCCCAGTTAGACTCATCAGTAGTGTGTCCATTCACTTTGCACCAGAGAGACAGATCAAAGTAGTGTGTGTGTGTGTGGGGGCTGGGGGGGTTGAAGGAGATGCAACGCTGTGTATGGGTCATTTTGTGAAGAGTCAGGGCAGGGAGTGCAAATGTGAACATCTAGCGAGCATCTCTTCATCAAGCACAGCTCTCCGTTACCTCCCGCTCACTGGCCGTTCAGTCCTTGGTCTCTATCTGAAATGCATCAGCTCTCATCTGTTTGAGCCAGTAATTGAAACAGCAAGTTCATTCTTTTTTTTCCTCCCTAGAAATGCCAATACATGCACGTGACATAATTGTGAGAGTAGGTTTTCAATTTATGTAAACAATAAAGATATAAATAAATAAAGTGGTCAAAATTGGAGATTGTTTTTCCTTTGACACCAGTGATCTGTTTCCGCATGGCAACTACTGCCATAAAGGTTAATTGCTATTTCGCAAGGCTGAAGCTTGAGTGTGTCAATCGCACTTCTGTCTGATTGTTTAGAGAACAAACCAACAAAGCCACAATATACAATATACTACGTCTCTGAGTGGTTTAGTGTGCATGTGTGTGTATGTGTGGTGTATTTTTTCTTGTTTTTCTTGTTTGTGTTTGCCTTTGATTGGAAAAACTCTTTTGTGTATTTGTACGTTTTTTATTTTGTAACCTTTTCTAACCATATACCTCAAAACTCAAATCTGATAGAAAAGATCAGACACCTCAAGACCAGATACCTCAAGTCTGATAGAATATACCAGATACCTAAAGATCAGATACCTCAAGATCAGATACCTCAAGTCTGATAGGAAAGACCAGATACCACAATACCAGATACTTCAAAACCAGATACCTCACGTCTTATAGAAAATACCAGAAACCTAAAGTCGTTCCATGGACCCCTTTTCCTATAGTGATTGACAGTAGCTGACAGTTCCCACTCACCTCATGCTCCAACCCAATAAACAGTATGGGCTGGAACCAAGCATCTTATTCCCACTTCATTCACTTCTAATGTCTCTTGTTTCATGTTTCCTGTTTCATACAGAAATCACCCTGAATTAATCAGGCCTCAGATATTGCACATTTGTGATGTTCTTTTTAACATTCAGATTGGAAAATATATTCTCATCTACTCATTTTTGTATTGTGTATTCTATTAAAAATTTATTGACTCCAGATATCACAAGCCCATACCACAACATTGAACTAATACCACAATGCTGTCAGAATGATACGACATTGTGTTAAATGAAACCTTGAATTTTACTTCTTATTACATCCCTACATGTTTGCCACATGTTTCTTCAAAACGTCAGACAGGAACATTTATGTTCTTTACAATAATTTCTTCATTATTTTAATAGTAACAGTGTTATGGGTAACACAGTACAAAATAACATTACTGTAATCAAATGACCTTTTGTTATTGTAATCTTTTAAAATGTTCTTTTTCTCATTACGTAATGAGAAACTTAATCCATGATTTATATGCTTTTAACTCATATGGTTCTGAGTATATACTTTCAATGACATGAAAAACATCTAAAACATTAATTAGGATTAAGCAAGCTAATACAGTGCCATGACCTTTGAGGTCCTGGCATATGACAGGCACCAGTGAGGTGAGAGTGTAAGGACTTGTTACACGTTACATCGTGAGAGCAGACATGTTACGCGTTACTGCGTGAGAGCAGACATGTTACACGTTACATCGTGAGAGCAGACATGTTACGCGTTACTGCGTGAGAGCAGACATGTTACACGTTACATTGTGAGAGCAGACATGTTACATGTTACTGCGTGAGAGCAGACATGTTACGCGTTACTGCGTGAGAGCAAACATTTTACGCGTTACTGCGTGAGAGCAGGGGGAAAGCAGAGATATTCCTATTATTTTGAGTTCACAACACGTAAAGATGAAAACATTATTATGAATCCAAGCAATTCTGAGCCAACTTTCCAGTAAAAAAAAAACATTTTGCAAAATTGTTGTTTCAGAACTCGCAGTGCATTTGTCAAGCTGTTTCCATTAACCATTTTAAAGTGGGACTTGGCTAACATAACGGAACCTTTTGCGTTCTACCTATGATCATGTGACCTGCACTGTGAAAATGCCACTATTAGGCTGTCTCGCACGTCTTTTTACAAACAGTGAACAATTTTCAAACCGCTGTTTCTTGTCATGGTTCAAGGTGACTTTGGGGCCGACTTGAAGTTCTTAGCTATTTCTAGCTTCTTCATGTTGTAGGTTTCATAGTGCAGGGGGAGAGTGAGTGGGAGAATGTCTTGTACCACAGATACAAGACACGGGGATATGGTAATTCATCACTGCGTACTCATCCCGTCACTCAGGTTAAGATAAACTGTATCACCATGGAGTTTCCATGGCTTCCAGTAAGGGCAGGTGTTTGAGTCCCAACACCACCGTCACGCTGGGAGGAGGCTAAACGTAACGATTGATGTGGTGTTTATGTGTCAAACAAAAGAGCTGAAATGAACATTTATTCCTGTCAGATACTCTAATGATGTGTAAGGGTTCACTCAGCCATGCGAGGTACTGCATTCATGGAGTGGAAAGCTCAGGGATGGATTAGTGTCTCCGAGCTAGCTAATCAATTGGAGGTATGACGCTCAATTTATATCTGCTTTGTTTGTAACAACCACAGCAGTAGATCAAGGTGGTGAGATGGGAGCTGGGGCTAGAGGCTGGGATGGGGGTGGGTCTAGAGTGTGTGGGCGGGGCAAGATGCTGGGATGGGGGTGAGGCTAGAGAGTGTTTTTATATTCCATACGGATGTATTGAATTTATTTAGAAATATGCTGTGGTGCTTAGGCCAAAACAGATAGACAGGTGTCACATCAGTGCAACAGAACTGAGAAATGTCAACTCATTTTCAGTGATTAGCTCTGGATTTCACTTATAATTTTATGTGTTGTCCTTTGGTCTCCTTGATATGACGAATGTGCTACCCAATCACAAACCAGTAATCAAAATGAGTTTCAGCTGGACTTACTAAAGCCACACAGCTCCAGCTCAGAAGCTAATCTCTAGGCTCCAGAAAACATCGAATCACCACATAATGAACAGCCAGCTGACAAGGGGATAATTGGCAGATTCCAGATGAGTGTTAGCTGTGCACTGAGGAGCATGACCCGGCAGGTAAGAACAGTATCAGTCTGTAATCACCTGACTCTTCTTTACAAGACCTGCAATCATGTCTGCGTGGCTGCGCTGAGCATGGGGTGATGATTCAGAGTGTGTCCTCAAACCTCCGTTCTACTGAAGATTTTCTTTCTCCTTCATTCATTCAACACATTAAAGCATAAAATACACTTCAGTACAATATAAAGTCAAAACCAGAACATTATCCAAGCTGTTAATACATGGTGAGGAATCTGGGTGAACACAGGTTTGCTTCCCAAACCTCCTCAGTTTTTCACCCAAAATCTTTCAGCATGATAATGATTTTAAATGCGCTGAAACACATCTGTTTAGAAACACTAAAACAGATCTAGCACATGAAACTTGTCGCGGCTGACGGTGTGATCTCAGCGTAACTGCAGTGGGTTGCCATGATTTGGACAGAGCAAAGCAGCAGTAAGAGGACGCAGTGGAGGAAGATTTTCCATGCTACAAACACTTCCCTAATAGACAACTGTCTTGGGAGGCCTGAGGCGTTTTCTCACTATAGCACAATAGCACCAGGGTTCTGCTGGCGGACTTGTCTTTAATGTTTCAGATTGTGGAGAGCTTGCGAGCAAATGAGGAGATGACCTCGTTCATGGAGATGATCGAGGAGACGATCTCCTCTTCTGAGGAGATGACCCATTTGTGCAGCGGCCCCGGTCTCCGTCTTCTACTGCGCTTCACCAAACCCTGACTACCTCCACACGGCCGTGTAAAATCTGACCAGGCAGAACTCAAGCACTGGTTTGTGGGTTTGTGGGTCACTGCTACTAAGGCGTCAAATGATTAGAAATGACCTGGCAGTAAATCTTCACACACCCACCTTACACAGAACAGCATAGAACAGTTAATGCTACGAATGAAGGGAAGCTGTAAAAAAATGTAGTGTATATAATGTATTTATTACACCTGTACGTGTCCGAGGTGCTGTTATCTGGGTCAGGGGGGAAACGTGTCCCTCTGCCTTCCTAACAATGATTTACCCCAAACTCAGCCATGAAATCTATTTTGAGTCAAAATTGTAAATCAAATCAGTGAATGTACAAGCAAGGAAGATCTCAGGGTCTGATGGGAGTCGGTGTGTAACAGTGCTGTGGGGCTCTGAGGGAGACGTCCTGGTGCTGAGCTTTCTGTCTGGGGTTGGGGGGGCACAATCTTCTGCCTCTTGCCTCGGCTGCACGTGTTAGCCCTTTGTGTGTGTGTTTGCATTTTTTTGTGTGTTGTTGTCATTGGCCTCTTGTGTGTTTCCTGTTGTTGCTTCTGAAAGTTTTGGGTCATTCACAGCTCACAAAACTGCTGAAATAAGATATTTGCAGTTGACTTGCTTTGTTTAGTATTTACTCTCAATCTGTGTTGTATTTTGTTGCATTACGTTGTTAAGTAATTACTCCTGGTCTGTGTTGTATTCTGTTGCATTGCATTGTAAGGTCAGCACTGACGCTGGATTCTGCCAGTGTTTCAGTTAAGGGTATTTTTGGACCTATTTGTGTTAGCTAAGGATACTTTCAGCACTTTGTAAGAAGCTCTGGAAAAGCGTGTCGGCTAAATCCCATAAATGTAAATGAAGCATGCACTTTTGCAATGGCCTAAACATGCGGGTGCAGCACAGACGAGGCGCACACACAACCTCCTGCACGACT
>NC_135211.1:15438548-15643548 GCF_052324685.1 Brachyhypopomus gauderio | reverse complement strand
TTTATCCATGAGCCATCTGTGCTCCTTTCACCATGTTTTTCTGTTTTTAGTTACTTTCTCAAGTAACCAGTTGACTTTGTGCGTGCGTCCGTGTGTGTGTGTGTATGTGTGTGTGTGTGGGCGGGCATTGGAATACTATACAGTCCTGCATGATGCACCCAGCAAAGGTGCTTTTTCAGGAGGTTTGAATCTCAGCTTTGCCACATACACCCAGAGACTAGGCGTGATTTAGAAAGCAGCCATCCATGTTCTCAGAGAGATGTAGTGGGTTCTTCTTCCATCCTTTATCCTTCTGGGGCTTTTGGAAGAGTATAAATCCACTTGGTAACCATTAAATGTTGCCGGAAACACACAGTTCACTGCTGCACACACTTGAGGCAGGCCTGTCACACTGAGTCAGGAAAGGGTCCACATGTACAGGTGCGTGTGTGCGTGCATGCTTGTGCATGCGTGTGTGTGTGTGTATATGCACACGTGTGTGTGTGTGTGTGTGTGCGTGTATTTTTATGCTAGTAATGACTACACTAACTTCACAATGTTTCTAGAATTATGTTTTGAACAAATGTTTTCTGGGTCACTGGGGTAAAACATGAAAATGCACGCGCACACACACACACTCACACACACACGCACACACACACAAAGACACACACATTGGTGTCGATAATGGATCAGTATGTACGAGACAGAAGAGGCTTAGACAGACAGTCAGGGAGAGATATATTGGTGCCAGTTGGGGACACACACACACACACATAAACACTCGCACGCACACACTCGCACACACACACTCACTCTCCAGCACTGCCCTTGTATGAGGACTATTCACTTCACACACGTTTACCCCTAAACTCACCAATGAGACTAGAGCTTGCACCCATGACACCCTGTTCTGCTACGGCACACTCTGGCTCCAGGCTTGTCACACCTGTGTACCTCTAGGATCGGTTATGCCTAAAATAGGAAACATGCATCTGGAGGTACTGCAGTTTTCCGCTCCATTACAGAAGGGACCGGGGCGGATGTGGTGCAGAGAGAGCAGGCAGTGCTTTAACCCGCAAATCCGGGCTGAAAGGGGAAGAACGGGCCTGCTGAGAATGTCTGAGCCTACTGAATGTGACCCACACTCTCTCTGTCTGACTGCTGGGACAGCTCCCCAGATAAAGCAGGACTGTGAAATGCTGCGTCTAATACATCACACTATTGTGTGTGTGGTCATTTGCTGCCTGCTAAATTGCTTACAGAACTGGGTGCTAATGAAAGCCATTTCACACATATAATACTACACCATATAATACTATACAAGCCATTTCAATTATCTATGTGTCAAATTTACTTCTACATCTATGAATATGTCTGTAGTTATAGTTCTAATTTGAAATAAGGCTGTTGCCCATAATTATTTGTCCATTTACCGAAGATTGATGGCAACCTCCGGAACAGAGAGACATCTTTTAACCTTGGCTCAGTATGTAATTACTGTGAGTCTCTCTTGTAAATGTCATGTTCTGTCACAGAAGGTTGTAATGAGAGACACCACAGCCTTACAAATAATACTGTCCTAGTCTCTCTCTCTCTTTCTTTCTTCCTTCTTTTCTTTCTGTTTGTCTCTCTCACTCTCCTTCTCAGGCATAGCCGCGTGCACACACACTTAATTAGACATCCTTAGCACCCTTGGTCCACCCTGCTCCCTGATGCCGTAAAGACAGGCAGGTTCCCAGTTCGGTACAAGTCAGACATGTTAATGAGGCCAGACACGGGCACTCTTTCTAAGACGTGGTGGCTTCTTCCTTATCCAGACCTTAGGAGACCAGTCATGTCCTCAGGGGACAGGACACAGGAACACTACTCATTCGACAGACTGACAGATTCTTCACCACAGTCATCCCAGTGTAGCCCAGTTAAAGTGAGGAAGACATCCATCCTTACAGTTCGTAAGGAGCTGCTGTTGGGAAACTCTGGTACGAAAGTGGGCCAGAACCTTCCTGAGGTCGAGAGTCCGCGACCTGTGTGTATGACCAGGACCGGCACGCTCGGATTGGGGCACCAGCGAGGCTGCGGTGTGGGAGGGCGGTGCCAGGTTGGACATGCACTGCCGCCAACTGCTGCAGCATGGGACAGATGTGCTTGCAGTCGACAAAAGGTGATGGTGTAGAGCTTACCAATACAACACACACACACACACACATGCCCTCATCCCTGAGATGTGGTCCATTTTCCACTTTCACTCGCTTGTGTGTGTGTGTGTGTGTGTGTGTGTGTGTGTGTGTGTGTGTGTGTGTGTGTGTGTGTGTGTGTGTGTGTGTGTGTGTGTGTGTGTGTGTGTGTGTGTTCGTGTTCATTCATACCTGCACCCGTCTCCGTCTTTGAGCACCAGCTGCTCCACTCCCGTGGCTCTACTGATTTTCACTTCGTTTAGCTGCTCACGTAGTTTTGTCTCCGGCTCTAATGAATAAGCTCTGCTGTGTGTGCGCGGCTGAGGATGTGGGCTAGATTATTGGATTAGTGATGCTGAGTACACGTGTTGTGCTGTTTCATTTAAAGCAGTCATAATTACGATGGTGGATGCAAACCCAAGGAGAACAAATGCAGCTGCTCTATAGAGGCTCATCTGATGTTTTCTATATTCTCTAGAAACCTCTACTGGCGTTATCAGAACACCACTGAACCAGTGATACAATCATTTTCAAGTACACTACCCCAAGAAAAGAGTACATTTCCTATTTTTATGATATTAGGCCACACAATCCGTAAGCACTACGGTTCGGTGGGCGCTCACAGGTTCGGTGGCTTTAGAGGCTCTAGACATCTAGGCTCCATTATTTCCAGTGAAATGGGACCTTTGGATTCCTGCAACCTGAATTTTCACCCATCTGGTTTCCAGTAATCCTAGCTCAGCCTGCGAGGACCAGGCCTCTCTCATCACTGGGAAGCAGGACAGGAGCCAGTAGTGTTCTCCATCACAGGAGCTGCAGTCTCCACTTCATACATGATGGATGAAACCAAGCAAATGACAATAAGAAGCAGCACCAGGGCTAATGTGCAATCAGAAGGCTGTGGCCTTAAACCATGAGAGTGCGGGTGGAGAAACAGAACCAAAGCCCAAAACAAAACCACATGGTAGTGGGAGGTGGAGGTGCGGGGGTGCGTATCCTTCCCTGGAAGGCTGGTTTCCCCCAGAGTTCATGGTGGAACAGTAGTCCACGTCACTGTATGCATGTTTGTATTGTGTTTGTGCTGAGACTTTGTCCTTAGAATGATTCGTCCTGCTTTGTCCTTTATAATTATTCTCCACAACTTAAAACTTAAAACCTATGATGCCATCATGCCCAAACACTGACACCAAACCGCCACCAGCCACGGGTCAGCTGCTGTGTCACGTCACTGCAGTGACATCACAGAGTTGAGTGTCAGGTGATAAACGTCCTGTGGTCAGAGAGCCTAGCCCATGTGGAGCACAGTGTGCTTAAACCCAAGCTGCTTCTGGGTACATGGCCAGAGCAAATTGCCAAGCAATGATTCATCAGGTCATACCAGATAGCCCATCCAGAACTGTATGGTTTCTCTTCTGCCTGCGTCTTGCTCTCCCTTATTGCACGTCTCATGTCCTCTTGTGTAAGTGATATTTCATGCAAAAATATATATTTCTGCTACCCCTTCCTCAGTTTTAACTAATCCACACGTTGTCCTCAACTCTTTGTCCTCTCTCTCATTTTCACTCTCTCCCTTGCTCTGTTTCACTCTACCCCACTCTCTCTCGTTCTTTCTTACTCTCCCTCTATCTGTCTCTCCTCTTTCCCTCTATCCCTCTCTCCCTCCTCTCTTTGTCTCCCTATCTCCCCCACCCTCTCTCCCTCACATTTTCACTCATCTCACAGTACCTCTGCTCTGCACGCGTTAGTGTTTTCCCAGCTCACCACCGTATCCGTCATGGGTTTTAATGTGTATGTATTACACTTAGACCTGTAGCACTGCGAACAGTGTCTTAGGCCAGTGGAAGAACACCGGTGTGGATGTGGACACACACACACACACACACACACACACACACACACACACACACACACACACACACACACACACACACACTTCTCCCAGCATTTCTATTTTCTTCTCCTATGTTTCTCTGTTCTCAAGCTCACCACCCTTCAGTTTGCTTCTATCGATTGACAAGGCTGATCTACAGACACCTCTGTCCCTTTCTCCTCCCTCATTTTCTATCTATATATCTATTTTTCTTCCATTCTATCCTTCTATCATTCTGTCTGTTCAATGCTGAACAATCTGATCATCAAAGAGACTAATGATTATCCTAAAGATGTTTGAAGTAAAGGCCTTAGATAGGACTTTAATGTCTGATCTGAACAGGTTGAACCTTGCTGTCTGATCTGGACAGGATGAACTTTGAAATTCTCTCTCTATCTCACTACTTTATTTGTGCTACAGCTCTTTTGGAAATTGTATCCCTTGTTTATAATTTTGTCATAGGAAGTTCCCCTCTCTGTCCTTTGGCTTCCTGTCTGCATTCTGCATCTTCAAGGTGACATGGCAGGGTGTCGGTGCCCTCCTGATACGGCTCCATTTAGCTTTTGATGATCCTGCACAATCTCTGACTGAGCAACAGCGAGGAAGAGGGATAGGGCACCTAGGAGAGAAGACACCAAGGTCTTCAAAGAAGCAGTCTATCAAACAGAAGTGTGAAGTCAACACTAAACTACATCAGTCACAAATGCACGCCGGACTAATTGTATGCGGCTCATTAAAAATGTAATTAAACACTTAACTGCGTAGTGGAATGGAACAGCTGGCACACGCACGCCGTGCACGTGGTCGATTACATGACATCTTCATCACTGTCTTCATCACATCAGAGGTCCAGGCTGGCTGTCATCAGAGTGTCCGATCACTGCTGCTTTCTTAGGCATGGACGCAGCATGGTTCTTCGGCATGGTGAAGGGAGAGATAAAAAATATCTGCAAAAATAGCCCAAGGTCGGTGCAGAATGTCATTATAGCTGTAGAGTCTAGATCACCGCACGACACCTTCTTGCTGTTTTGTTTGTCGAAAGCAGTCGAGCGTCAAAAATCTTGAATACGTCAAGACATTCTGACAGGCCCCTCTGAGATACATATATATGGCCTGTTGCTAGGTACCTCAGAGCGATTAGTTAAATTCATCAGGACAAGGGCCATGAAAATGGAAGAACGTCTCGGTTTCTGACCTGCAGAGTGAAGATCTTCTGCTTCAGCCCTCATGAGCTGCATCTCCATCCGGTCACTGTGCTTGTTCTGTGTCCAACCTGTGTCCCTCACAGGGTGAGAACATTCTGACTGGCTTGAAAATATCTACACTCCATCAGTGCTCAGTGCCTTACCATAAACACGGCTTTGGCCTGTTTGACATCAGAATTGCTACGCTATGATCCAGCCGCATCTCATGGGCTGCAAAATGAGCCAAATTTTGTGTTTCATTGATATGTGGTCAAAAATTGTCAATATAGACAGGCACTTGTCTGGATTTACCTCCAGTTCAATATAGACTGCCACTAGTCTGGATTTGCTGTCCGTGCAGTATAGACGGCTGCTAGTCTGGCTATGTGAAAAGCTTGCTTGGAGATTCAGGACACTCCACACACCTGGGCTAAAAAGGACATTTCAAATGCTGAATACAGTTACTAACCATCCACCGGCAACATTTTTTATAGTTTTGCTTTTCTTGGTCAGATGAAAGTCACTCTGATCGCATATAATATAGTATAAAATTAATATATGTAATTTATATATGTAATTTATATATATATATATATATATATATATATATATATATATATATATATATATATATATATATATATATATATATATATATATATATATCAAACATATTATATATAGCAAAATATTATATGTTTGAATTTGTAAAACCAGCCAAAACTAAACTAGATAGTTAAGAAAGAAAAAGCTTTTGAGTATTGCATTGGATTGTGATGTTGGGGTTGGGAAGTCCAGGATCCCATAACGCTTTGATTATTTTCACCTGTCATTTTGTCGTACGCCGGATCTGTACGACTGGGGTCAAGGACTCTGCTTTCATGACAAACTGCTTCTTTTCACTTTAATTATATTTACTTACAGCTTTTCACTGAATATGTTGAAAAAAAATCTATTTGGATCTGGGTCTGAAACCCTCAGTGCGCGCATCAGTGCATAGTAGTAGGAGAATACTCCCTGAGACGAGATCTGAAAGAAAAGGAAGCTTCTTCTGTTTTTAATCCCTTCTGGGCCATCTTTCCTCTCTCTCTCTCTCTCTCTCTCTCTCTCTCTCTCTCTCTCTCTGTCTGTCTCTCAGAGAACAGCTTGTGAATGTTTTTATTTGTCTATATTTGTTTTTATATAAAGTATAAAGCTCAGTGTGTCAGAGAAAAGGACAGTCAGACAGGGAGAGTAAGAGAAGGACAGGGTAAGAGACTCCTTCTGGAATTCAAGTCCTCAGTGTATATCTGTCAGCAAACAGGCTGGAATTGAACTAGGTAACTGCAGTGCACTTAAGCAAGCTACATAGAGATATTAAAAATCTTTTGTGAAGTACACAAAAGTTTCTAGAGAAACAGGTCATATGAGACAGAGGCCCTCCATCAGCAAAGCGTTTCCTGCTTCTGTGGAAACTTTGTGTAGCGTCTCTGTTAGGCCTGTCTAGTGACATCTTGTGCCTTCAGGACTGCAGGACTGCAGCTGGGCTTGGTCTCCACATGCTGGCGGGTACATGGTGCAGGAATGGCGTGTCACATGGAAACAGCTGCTTCGTGCGGTTGCTGATTGGCTGCTTAATGCAGAGTGTTGCTGCGACAAACCTGTCCACCCTGTCCTGAAGATGCTCAATAGTGTTTCGATTGGGGGACTGTACAGGCCACTGAAGCAAGGAAAGGTATCTGTCGTGTTCCTGGAACCATCTGGAAACAATGTGTTCCTGGTGTTATCATGCTGCAAATGTCCATCCTAGTGTGGATGAACTGTGGTTGTGAGGGGTCGCACTTGGTCAGCAGTGCTATTCAGATACTGTGCAGTTCAGACATTAAAGTGGATATTAAAGATACCTGTTTTGTTGCCAAATGTTGGTGTCAAAACATAATGAAAATTAACAAATGTAGGAGAAGAAAAATGCTAGCCATGAACTAAAAAGAATGGGAAGTCTTTTTCATTGTTTTCCTATTCGCTTTGACATGATTGGTAGTCTCCCTGCAACATGATTGGTGGGCTCTCTGTGACCTGAGGGTTCTCTGTGTAATGCCTTGTATGCAGTAAAGATTTGAAGCACAACACAACTGAAGTGGTTCTGGACAAGTTAAAATTTTGTAGTTGATGCTGAGAAGAGTTTAATCAACCAGTAAGGTCCCTGGAGGTGGTGACTCACATGAAGGGTTACTTAAGGAGCCAGTCCTATGGGGCCAATGTCCTCACTTACATAAAGACGAGTTTACTGTATAAAATCTGGGAAGAGACTCAGAATGTATTAAATCCAGTGAGATGTGCATGTCTGTTGTTGTTGTTGTTGTTGTTGTTTTTTCTTCTTTCTTTCTACATTTGTCCTCTTTCACACCTTTTATTCACTCAAACATAATCAGACCCACTCACACAGAATCATCACTGATGGCTGAGTTTGGGGTATATGATCATTATAATTATAGGCTGGAATCTCTCTCCCTCTCCCTCTCCCTCTCCCTCTCTCTCTCTCTCTCTCTCTCTCTCTCTCCCTCCCTCCCTCCCTCCCTCTGTGTGTGTGTGTGTGTGTGTGTGTGTGTGTGTGTGTGTGTGTGTGTGTGTGTGTGTGTGTGTGTGTGTGTGTGTGTGTGATGACGTCCATGCCATGCATCATTTAGAGATAATGACAGGTACTGTTACACAGCTTTGGCTTGCAGAGGTTTTGCACAGTAATACTGTTATACCTCCCTCTCTCTCTCTCTCTCTCTTTCTCTCTCTCTCTCTCTCTCTCTGTCTCTCGTCTTATACCTTCTGGTCTTAGCTTTTTGAGCATGTGTCACTTCATGTGCGTTCACAGAACTGTGTTATGTTACATCTTCCTAACTGTCAACCAATATGATTGTGATTAAATATGTGATTAAAGAGCCAAATAAAAGCCATTACTGGTCTTTTTCTCCTGAGGGTAAAGATGTAATGGTTCTTGCATTAACTCATTTTCTCTCTCCCTCTCTCTGTCAACCTTACCTTCCTTCTCTCTTCAATCACTACCTCCAGAGAGGTGGAGAATGAGTTGGAGGTGGTATGGGAAGCCACATCCAGAGAGAGCCGGCATTTACGGAGCATAGTGGCGGGAAGCAGGCGGGCGGGCCGTTCTTTGAGCCCCATCGCGGCAGCTCGGGCCCTGGCTTCTGGCTCCGGCACATCCCCTGCCTGGATGCTGTGTGTGCAGGACAGTCCTCATCAGGTGGGGGAGCATGCTAGTATGGCGCCCCCTGCCTTCCGTTCTTGGCAGAACAGCTTTCCAGTTCCTCTGCAGCGCAGCCCAATGTTCGAGTCTGATTCGGACCAGCACCAGAACCCTTCATCAGATGAGAGTGAGAAGAATGGACTGGATTTCTACTCCTGACACACTAAGCTGGCAGGTCTAACAAGGGTGCTTACTTACCTCTAGGGTTTTCTATGTTGTGATTTGCTTTTTATACTGTGAGGAAATAAGCACGGGCCAACGGTTCAGAGCCTCATGTTTTTATGTGCCAGGATGAATTGCCTCCTCTGTTTTCACAGAGATTCTTCAGCTCTCCTGACCTGGTAGGAAGTGATAGCTCAGCAATACGCACACTTTCACATTTATCCATGAATTAAAGTTTACCTCCCACTTACAGTCTCCATAGAATACTCACCTTTTAGTGAACAGTGAGTACATTTTAACTGTCATACACAGACATTGTCGTGTGTGTGTGTGTGTGTGGGGGGGGGGGGGGGGGGGGGGGGGGGGGGGGACAGTGTTCGATTGTAATGTTATTCTCAGTCCACAGATAAGTACAGAGGTCCAGATCACTGTTTTCATTATCTTAATGATCTTGTCTGAATTATATGCTAATGTTGTTCTTTTGTAATTACAAAGAGATGGACTGAGTGCTAAAGTAATTCCATTGAAGCATTGCCAAGGCACTTTTAAATTATAAGGACCTGCTCTGTGATTTGAATAAGAGATCATAGTTAATTTGTTTTTAATATTCTGTCCATGTGTCTACTGATGTCAGGTTAAAGTACAGTATTGTCTGAGATTCTCTCTTTTAAATATATAGCACACTCACCTTCATGATTATGCAATTTTTGTAGCACTGGCCAAATCAGTCTTTCATATTTGACACATACCCATTTGACAAGTCTTTTGTGCTTTCTTTTTTATTTTTCCATATTGTTATCCTATACCATAGCAATTCAATTTGTAAGCTTATTTTAAAGTATGTTGGCTCAAACTGAAATACAAATCATTTTCTCACAAACATTTTGACTCGCTTTTCTCAGGATAACTCAACAGGTGCTTGACACCTTTAGTTTTCATGTTCATGTGCATCTTTGAGAAGTTGCCATTACAATATATTTTTATGCCTTCAGCCCAGGTCAATCACAGGTCAAAAATCACAGGGGATCTGTCCATACCACACGACATTCCTGCCATTCTGGCCTTTCATCATGCAAGACCATTCATCTTCCTGTTGTGAACACATGGCTGAAGGTGTGGGCCACTCCAAACAGGGCTAACAGTCAGATCCCAGCCCTGGGAATTCAGCCAACTGCTTTTTGATTGAATGTGGACATCAAATAGCAATCCCTGGATTTGATCCAAGCGACAGGGTGCCTGTTTATTAACTCAGCTATGCTAAGCCGTTTAATTCATAAAAGACAAAATGAATCTTTAACCACACGCTCCATCATATCTAGACCACTTGATCCTTTAGCATGGACAAAGTATGAAGGAGCCCTTTGTGACTGAGATTTTAGAGGATGGTGGCATGTCAGGGTTATTTGGGTTACCACAGTAATTACTACAATTAATAACTATCTAATGATACTGACACTGTGAAAAATCATGCTGCATATTTAATCATTTCTGGAGATGAATCCCACCTTAAGGCCTCTCTACATAAAGGGTTATTACAAATAAAGGTGTTGATAAAAAAAAAAACACAAAAACAAGAAAGGACTCAGTCTGAGTATCTGACAGAGAGGGGCCCTAAGGTCACACACACACACACACACACACACACACACACACACACACAAAAATTTATACCCCTCTCTCACTCATTCACACAATTTACCGTTGTGTGTATATATACCCCTCTCTCACTCACACACACAATTTACCGTTGTGTGTATGTACCCCTGCCTTACACACACAACTCTACACCCTCCCTTGCCCTCCATGGAAGCTCAGGTTCTATGGCTTGTCTGAACTAATTTGACAAGCACAACTTTGTTGTCTGGTTACCTTGAGTAACTTTACACTTAGGGCTGGGAAATACTAAACTAGACATTATTGTATAGAGACACTGAATCCTGAACTAGAACATAGATCCTAAGCAGACAGAACTATAGCATCAACTATAGCAATACACCACTAACGATCCTAGAGTACACTACGGCTGTTTTGATGAGTACAGACTCATGATAATGTTGCAAGCGCATTAGTTAGAATATCTACAATGAGCATATATAAACAAGGTTTTCAACTTAACTCTGTCTGATTAGGAGAAATTAAAATGTTATTTCATCTTAAGGAGGTACCAATCAGGGGTTGGACACATGGTCCGTGAATTGTTAAGGATGATAATCATGGTAAATAAGCCTATCTAAGGCTTTCACCTGGGCTGAAACCAAGGAATTGAAACATACAGCACACAGGCTGAACAAGGACAGTTGCTATTACCAAGACCCACGGCGCAAACAGACTTTTCAGCCACAATGAAAAATAATGACTCTGAACTCCAGAGGAATCCAGTGAAAAATACTGTTAGTTTTCAGTGTGAATAACTTGTATACCTAAAAATGGCTCCATCAAAACGCAGATTGCTGGCACCTTATTTTACAACAACATAAATCTATATGAATCCCAGAGAATAACTGGAAGTAATGGAATTTCACAGGAATCTGAACATAATCTATAATAAACAAATGTTAACTGCATGGGCTCTTTGCTAGGCTCCCTTTGGCCACCAGAGGGCGGCACAAGGTGGCTCAGAGGTGATTATGGGTAATTTGCCACACCTGTCTTCCTGGCCACTTAAGAGCAGCTCCCTGGTTCCATAGTACACAGTCTTTGTTCAGTGTTCTGGAAAAAGGAGAAGCAGGCTGGTATTTTGGGTAGAGACCTCAAGAGCCATTTCTAAAGTCTCGTGTTTTTCTCTCTCCCCTCTCGTGTTCCCTGGAGCCCTCCCCAGAGATCTGGGCTCTTGGGATTCCTCTGGCTTGCCCTTTCTCTTTCACTTTTTTCCTAGTTGTCCTTTTCCTCGGCTGTTTTAATCATGCCGTCCTCCGTCCCCTGCAGCCTTTGTCCTTCCTCTCGTGCTTCGTCAGACTGGTGACGGTGAGGGCGGTGGTTCTGACCCTGTCTGGGGTCCTTTCAGTTTTCTCCATGGTGGAGTTCCATCAGTAGTCACTCAGGTCCATCCAGTGATTGTTCTGGGCTGGGTATGGTGTGTGTTGGTTTTTGCTTATTTTGTTTGGTTTGTGGAGATCCATAGCTGCTCTGTGCTTGGGTCCTAATATCAGTTGATGGCTCAACCAGATTTCTCTGGACTCCTGTACTTGGAGATATAGATTCAGCTCCAACGTGAGGCAAAAATGTCTAAAAGATAATGGAGACTAAGAAGAGTGAGTGTTCTGTATTAAAATCACCCCTGGTCATGTGACCAGACAAGAAAGGACCTGAAGAGGTCTTGTTATACCTTGATGGATGCTATTAAAATGATAGAGCTTCGCTTTACAAAGATAAATGTATGGTAGGACCTCCGTGTGTGCAGTGTGAGGCTGAGAGAATGGTTTATTGTTTGAAGTCTTGGCTCTTCTCCAGATTTCTTCCTTCTACTAAACCTCGTCACCATGCTTCATGCCCTGGTGCTTTTGGTTTGTCCATAAGAGATATGGGCCAGGATCTGTTAAAATCTTCATTAGTGGGCTTCATGCAAGATCATTTATTTTAAATGTCTTGTTCTCTTGTTGTAAAGTCAGTCTGTTCCATGTCAGATTTGGCAAATGTTTAAAAGTTGTAACACCAGATTATCATACATGACCAAACAGTTGTTTGTGTAAGAGTGAATGTTTAATGAGAATTGTGAACCAGCATATTTTATTTCCAGACTTAATGAAGGACAGGTGCCCTTCTCAAAAATCGAGATCAATAGTGAAATTTAGAGTGGACGAAACCATGTAACAAGAAATGTTACATGAGCTGTTCATGCTGTCACAGACGTACGTATTATGAAACTATAATATAAATAAAAATAAAAAAATTCATCCAAATAACCTAGTGTATGTTTGCCAGGCTTGAAAGCAGTCTTCGGTCTGGATGACTGTAGAGGCACAAAGGCGCTCCGCCCCCACGAGAGCAGAGGGGCAGTGGAAGGGCAAAGGTGATCTGAACCAGGAGAGACAGGCAGACGCCCCACGGCTGTGGTGAGCAGACGCCTGTCTCTGCGCATCTTCCGGCTGTCTTGCCTGTCTGTCTGCACACGCACTCACGTTTGTGTTGCACGTGAGGCTTGCATGCTATATCCCACTTCAAATGACATGAGATCACGACTGGTTTGAAACAAGTGACAGTCTTAATTGAGTTTAATGTTCTGGCCTCCCTGGGAGCTGCTGATGGAGCTGACTGTGTGACAGTGGTGTATGTCTTCTAGAGATATCCAGTTGTTTCTGCTTTACATGCGTGATTAATAGCATCAGATAATTATGTACCGACAATGAGCTCTTTGTGATCTAAGGTTACACCTGAGAAAACCTGAACTGTGCACTGATGGGATGATAATCCCTGGTGAATGAACTGAGTCTGTTTGAGGCAGCTCTTGGTGAGATGTGAGTGTTTGGGATTAAATGTAAGGTGAATGTCAGCTAGCACCTAATACTGCTGGGTGTGGGTGTGAATGTGAGTGTGTATGTATCATATAACGTACAAATTAGATCACTTGTTTCCCTCTTTGGAAATTATTTGTTATTATTTTCAGTTTGTTTTGCTGTTCTTGGTTGTTTGATTCACGGTTTCCACAGAAACCACTTCAAACCATTTGCACAATTAAGCATCCTTGCAATGTGGCTACCAAATGCTCTCTTTAATTTTTGCCTTAAATACTCACCATGGTAACCAAACCAAGGGTGAAATGACCAATGTCATCAGCATTCAGATTCAGCTATTTCCTTCAAACAATAATTCAGGAAACATCAGAAACCAGCATTACTATCCTGACACCTACTGGCAACTTCTACATTACATCCTTACTGAGCAGTAGTGTGACCTACGCTGTGTACTGAACAAATGATTGAAAACCGTATTGGTGGTGGTAAAAATACTGAATTCCTTTAATAAGTAAAGGAAAACCAACCACATAAATAATGTTTTCCCATATCCTCTCACATCCTCAAGGCTTAATGTGTTGGCGGGAAAAAGTGGAGTGTTCGATTTTTGTTCAGTCAAAAGCAAGACGGAGTTGATATTGGCTACACCACTAATTTGGTGCAGTTGCCACAATGAAGGCACATTAAACAGTTGGTTTCATTCTAACAGTGTCTGGACATTAATGTAGTCTTTAAAGTCTTTGCTGACCGCTTACTGTCCTCTCGTACCTCATGGACAGCACAGACAAATGTCCAGGCGGTGGACCCTCAGTCCCAGTACTGTTGTGGATTAAGTTCCAGACTATGAATAACTCTGGACAAAAGGCATCCTTTAGGACCAGTGTGTCTCCTCACAAGGCTCAATGTTGCCTATTTCCTGATAAACCAGCCAATCTGGTTGCCCTGACCAGGAATAAATGAACACACACACACACACACACACACACACACACACACACACACACACACAATTGCACATGTTAAGCCCTAAATACACTATTTGCTTTTTGGTTGGTGGCCATGGCAGATGTTTAGTCTGAATAAAGAAATGATATATTGTAAGGTAACTGGATACTGGTTTTGTTGATCCAGTTCATGCTGCGCTTATACTCATAGGAACGAGAGCATTATCAACCGATGATGAACAAAAACCCACTGTTACGACACTGAGATGCAGGGGCAGGTCAGTCATCTGTGTTAGATGCCACACTGTCATTCTCAAATGACATTTATTGTAGAATTAATGTTCTTGTACAAGTTATTGAATTAGAGGTTACATAATGTTCCTTTGCACTTTGCCAGAATTTCATGTTTAATTGCAGCTTGTTTGGCTTTACCAGTGAAAGGTACTTGTTCATCTTAGGCAATGATTTTGCTGGTGGTTCTTTGTAGTCTCCCTGGGGTTGTTAATGATCCAGTGGACATCACTGGGTTGTCTAAACCCCTGAGCTAGAGTCTGTTTCCTGGTCATGCACAGGCACCTCGGACGAGGCAAATTTAGGGCAGACATTTTAAGTGATGACCCCAGTTTGAAATTTCAAAGTTGAGGGAAACTGCAAACTTTGACTCTCCCTGAGCCTTCTATAAAAATACGGACCCTACAGAGCAGACCAGAGTCTCATCTCTTGTTTTAAGCCCATTTCAGACTAGGTACTACATGTTAGATTTTGAGTCTTAATGAGGAAGTGGTCTCCTACTAGAACATGATGGATGGGAGGACAATCATCAGATAGTAGTTCCTAAACCCTAACAGATCTCATGTAATGTCTTTAGTCCATGACCACCCTTATTCTGGCATTAGGAAGACCATGGATCTTGGATGCTGCATTTTATGACCTGCTATGCAATGAATTGTCATATATAGGGAACTTATAGGAAAGCCTAGTCAGCTTATTCCTCCTGAACCCCATCCCTCTAGTGGGAGAACTTGTTGAGAAGTTGATCATTGACTGTCTAGTTGATTATTGACTTACTTAAAACTAGTTCAGGCACTTGTTACATGTTAACCTTCTTGTGTTTAACTACCACATTTCCTGAGGCGATACCGTTACGATCACTGACTTCCAACGCTATTATCAAGGCACTTGTGAATGTTTTTATTTTATTTTTTATGTTTTATGACCTGCCCAAGAAGGTTCGAGCCAAGAGTTTCAACATGAAATTGAAACCTTGGTCAGACTGCACCATGTCTGAATTGCATATCCGCACCAGATTTCTAGTGCATACCATCCTTAATGCCAGGCATTGTTCTTCCATCAAACTTTTCAGCATGCTTATTCATATTTCCTGGAATTTGGAAAACACTAGTGGTACCATTGTTAATGTTTGTCATCCAGGAGTCCCTTGGATGCTTTCCGAACACTTCGGTGTTTGGTTGTGCTGTTTGTGGGCCTCAAGTTGTTATATGATACTTGGTCAGTTCCTAATGTGTCGTTTGCATATTGCATACACAAGACTCACCTTTGTCATCTTAAAATGCCCTGTATAGATTGCAAGAATTACAAATAACAAGGCTCACAAGCCACTCTGTCTTTGCCAATAGTTAGCCAGCCTACTGTAATTCTTCCTATTCTCCCAAGCAGGATGGAATTAGATAGGATTAGTGTCCTAACTTTTAGATTGCCTAACTCAAAAAGCATTACAAGTTCTTTCTTAAACTTGTACTTAATTACTAATCTAAAGCGTTTTTATAGGTCACTGTCCCTCACTCTTGATGTTGATGTTCCCACTCATACTTCCATCTTAGAGCATAATGTCGATGTAAAAAATGACCCTTATCTGATATAAAAAAACCTTTGAATGAATAAATGTTCAATTTATATAGCACCTATCGAGATACCCAAGGTCGCTTTACAACTTTTACACAGGTACAAGTCTTACAAACCAATCACACACCGGCGAGAAGCAGCAGCCAATTGTGCTCAGTGTACTCTCTACCGGGATACACAGCCCCCTGAGGGACTGAATGGGGTGCAGGAAGGGGAGAGAGGACAGACCCTAGTGACAGAGCACCACCACTGGGCATACAAACACACACACATTCATGCACACACACTCATTTGCCACACCTAATAAGAGTACATTCTGTTCACCCTGTGTGTTAGTGCCTGAACGCCATGGCACCTACCATGTCTGTACCGACTACAGAAAGGTCAACTGTTCCTGTTTCTGGGTTGAGTTATTTTACAGTCCACAATCTAGCAGTATTTTCATTATCACCAGAATTGCTGTTACGAGGATCATAACACAGTTCAAAGACTGCTATGCTAAAAGCACAATATTTTATGTAGTGTGTAATAACCGCTGTGTAGTGTTTATGCATTGGTTACATTTGTCATTTGATAGCAGTGTTTGGTTCAGAGCAAGGTTAACATAGTTTAGAGTTGATTGATTTTGTGTTTTGTGTTTACTTTTTTGAGAAAAGGAGAGTTTAGGAAATGTTTTAGCAATTCAGAAAAACTCTAACATGAATTCTTCATGGTTTTTGCATGGTGTGGTCTCTCCTGTACACACTTAATGACAGGTATAAGTTCATTCAAGCAATTGAGAGATTTAAGGTTAAAGCGAAGAGAGCTTGGTTTTACAGAACCAAATGAACACATGAACTCTACACTAACAACTCCATGACACTGTGTAGCACTGATAATGTTATGACACTAACAAACAAAAAAGACTTGATTTCCCAAGGCTCTCTTTCATATGCATGACATACTTTGGTCTTTGAAGAATGTAATCTTGAACTCGGCTCTTCAGAAAACATTCCATAATGTTTTATGTACTCACTAAGTGAATAACCGCCTAGTTTTATATATACGGTGATAACACGGTGCTTGAACAACAGGCTAGGAAAAACAGCGGCTTTGTACAATGACCAGAAAAAAAACAAGAGAAACAGGGTTTAAATGCACAACCTCATAAGGATCTAACTAGACACAGTTAAACCCCCCCCAAGAAATGAACACTTTTATAAATTGTCCTCATTTGGTCACAAAATAATGTTAAATTATGTATAGTATAAATTAAATAGTATAAATGTTAATTATTATTAAATTATTACTATTAAATTAAAGAAAGTCATCTTTGGTTCCAGTAATAAGAACATTTCTGTGCCATATCATAATAAGAAACTAATAAGAATGTATATAATAAGAAAATAAGATTTTTATTTTTTTTGCTTTAGAGGGAATAGAATGAATAGATGTGACGGGCAGGGAATGTGAAACAAAATGGAAGCGATCATGCCAAGTCTCAGGGAAAAGGGAGGTTTTAATGAATAAAATGAGCAAACCAAAAACCCGTGACAAGATCCAAATTAAGGATACAATAACCAGCTGTTAACTGGTACAAAGACAAGACATATATAGACAAACAAACAACCGTCAGGTGAGGCGGATCATAGGCCCCGCCCACCTGAGGGACAAACACAACACAACAACAACAAGACAACTGCCTGTGGATGGGGGCGACCAGCAGGGGCCCTGCCGTACCGTGGCAATAAATCAGTAATAAAGACTACTAAATCCTACATCCATCTGTCATGGTGAGGCGGCCCCCTACCAGCCGCCTCCGTCCACAGCGGCTGTTGTTGTTGTTGTTTGGTGACGTCATGTGCGTCCCTCAGGTGGGCGGAGCCCGTGATCCGTCTCACCTGAGGGTCGTTTGTTTGCCTATATATGTCTTGTCTTTGTACCAGTTGACCGCTGGTCATTATATCCTTAATTTGGTGATATTGCACGGGTTTTAGGTTTGCACACTTTCTATTAAACCATCCTTTTTCCCTGAGACTTGGCGTGATCGCTTCCTTTTTGTTGCTCACCCCTGCCCGTTACACCATCCATGACCTCAAGGAGGTATTGCCAAAATGTATAGAATTTAAAGACAATTGAAAACATTCATTCAAAACAAAAAAAAAAATTTTATTATTTCAAGAATACAATGAGAAATCTAGAGGAATTAACTTGCCATTAAAGGACTTAGTATAAATAATAGTATAAAATAAATTTTAATTTTAAACGAATGTATTAATGTGTTCATTGAAAGACAACTTAAGAAAAATTAAAAATGAAGAGATGTTAAAGGAATAAATACAGAAATAAAGATGGTTTGAAATACCATTTTATGTATAGCTGAATTCAGAAGTCATTTAAGATTAAGCAGCACTAAAGATTTAAGACAGTGTATCTGTGGTGCAGACATGCATGATGGCCCCAATACCACTGAGAACATGGATTTGATAGTGTTGGGACCCCAGATATGTTCAGTGCGCTGCATCCGTGCGCACATGATCATTCCCAATGATGATCAGTTCTGTTTTCATGTCCTTGTCCTTGAATTGCAGGAAATGATGACCCATGCAGGACTTGATATCTTTTAGACAATCAAGTCTGTTGGACTCCGAGGGTCAGTGGCAAGGGACAGTTGTGCCAAGTAAACACACCATCAATATATATATATATATATATATATATATATATATATATATATATATATATATATATATATATATATATATATGAATCGAGACGGATTCTCGCCACTGTGTTACTGTTTGTTTGAATGAGACGGATGCGTTTGCTGAGAGGAGCGAGATTTATTACGGAAAATAAATCGAAAAGTCGTAAGAATGGTCCAGGGCCAAGAAACACGAAAATGACTAAAGTAGGAACAAACCAAGACTAAACACTCAAACTTACAAGAGTAGAAACTTGAACATACTGGCAATATCCACAGGCTTACATAAAGAAAGCATCGACTTCTACAATAACCAACAATCTACTAAAACAAGCACAAGGGATTACAAGGAGACAAACCAGGAACAGGTGACGGTGGTTATAAGAGGCGGTGTTACAAAGGACGAGGGTGTGGCAACAGAGAGCACATGGGAATACCAAAACAAAGCTGTGACAGGGAGACAGAGGAGGGGCAAAAGGGAACCAGAAACAATATAGACATACATACATACACACACATACACATACACATACACATCCCAGCTTCAACTCCCTGACTGATGGGAGGAGATATTGGTCAAGAATTTGTTGATAGGCCTGGGAATTGATGGTTCCCTGGAAAATATAGAATTGTCCAGGTCTGGAGGCAGAAAAGTAGGCCTAGTCCTTCACATTTCCACCACCATACTTCACTGTTGGGAGGAGATTCTTCTTTACAGTGTTGATTTTTCTCCAAACATGGTGCCTATGATTGTGGCCAAAAAACTCAACTTTGGACTCATGAATGGACTTCTAGAAAGCCTCTGGTGTGTCCAAGTGTTCTCTGTACACTTTAAGTGGGCACCTTTGTTCTTTTTTGAGGGCAGAGTCTTCCTTATAGCAACTCTCACATGAATGCCATGCCTATTTTTCACCTGCTTGTAGATGTACTTTTGCTCCACATGCTGACAGGTCTGCAACGCTCTGCAAGTGATGGGTGGGTTGGCCTTTACCAGAATTATTTAGTTTTATGGTGCTCCTTGGTGTACATTTTGATGGACGTCCACTTCTAGGCACTTCTATTCATTCTTTTACTGAGCAAAACAAGTGTACGCTTGGTTCCAGGCATTTTGGCGCTGTCACGGTCACAGCTCCGGACCCTTCCCTGTGGGCATGTCGCTACATTGTCTGCGTGTCGTTATGTCCATGTTTGTAGTTCCGTGGGTGTGGGTTGTCTGTGAGCGTGTTCGTAGTCGCACCTGTGCCTTGTCTCGAGATCACGAGGGTTTGTGTTAATCACCTATTTAATGTCCGTTCGCGCAATGTCTTGTGCTCGTCTTTGTCTAAAGTTCAGGCCAGCGTGAGTGTGTATGTGCCAGAAGTGCTGGACTTGTTCGTTGTCTGTTCGATTAAAGTGTTTTCTGTCACCACTATTGCGCTCGTCGTGCCTCCTCCTCCTCCTCCAGCTTGTTTTCAAAACACCCATGGTTACAATCTCTACTGAAGCATGGACCCAGTGCATATCACAACTGTTTTATGAATGTTGTGTATCCTGCCGCTGCTATCAGAAGTAATAACTGCACGTGCCCTGTGTTTGCCCAGGCGATGAAGGACAAGGCTACTGTTGAAATTGCTGGAGTGGCTGAGGAAGAGGAAGGGGCTGAGTGGGTGTCCTGCATTTCTTGGGTAAGACCTGTGGGCTAGCTATGATGGACAGGTAATACCTGTGGGCTAGCTATGATGGACAGGGAAAACATACGGGCTAGCTATGATGGACAGGGAAAACCTGTGGGCTAGCTATGATGGACAGAGAAGACCTGTGGGCTAGCTATGATGGACAGGGAAGACCTGTGGGCTAGCTATGATGGACAGGGAAGACCTGTGGGCTAGCTATGATGGACAGGTAATACCTGTGGGCTAGCTATGATGGACAGGGAAAACATACGGGCTAGCTATGATGGACAGGGAAAACCTGTGGGCTAGCTATGATGGACAGAGAAGACCTGTGGGCTAGCTATGATGGACAGGGAAGACCTGTGGGCTAGCTATGATGGACAGAGAAGACCTGTGGGCTAGCTATGATGGACAGGGAAGACCTGTGGGCTAGCTATGATGGACAGGGAAGACCTGTGGGCTAGCTATGATGGACAGGTAATACCTGTGGGCTAGCTATGATGGACAGGGAAAACCTGTGGGCTAGCTATGATGGACAGAGAAGACCTGTGGGCTAGCTATGATGGACAGGGAAGACCTGTGGGCTAGCTATGATGGACAGGGAAGACCTGTGGGCTAGCTATGATGGACAGGGAAGACCTGTGGGCTAGCTATGATGGACAGGGAAGACCTGTGGGTTAGCTATGATGGACAGGGAAGACCTGTGGGCTAGCTATGATGGACAGGGAAGACCTGTGGGATAGTTATGATGGACAGGGAAGACCTGTGGGATAGCTATGATGGACAGGGAAGACCTGTGGGCTAGCTATGATGGACAGAGAAGACCTGTGGGCTAGTTATGATGGACAGGGAAGACCTGTGGGATAGCTATGATGGACAGGGAAGACCTGTGGGCTAGCTATGATGGACAGGGAAGACCTGTGGGCTAGTTATGATGGACAGGGAAGACCTGTGGGCTAGCTATGATGGACAGGGAAGACCTGTGGGCTAGCTGTGATGGACAGGGAAGACCTGTGGGATAGCTATGATGGACAGGGAAGACCTGTGGGATAGCTATGATGGACAGGGAAGACCTGTGGGCTAGTTATGATGGACAGGGAAGACCTGTGGGATAGCTATGATGGACAGGGAAGACCTGTGGGCTAGTTATGATGGACAGGGAAGACCTGTGGGATAGCTATGATGGACAGGGAAGACCTGTGGGCTAGTTATGATGGACAGGGAAGACCTGTGGGCTAGCTATGATGGACAGGGAAGACCTGTGGGCTAGCTATGATGGACAGGGAAGACCTGTGGGTTAGCTATGATGGACAGGGAAGACCTGTGGGCTAGCTATGATGGACAGAGAAGACCTGTGGGATAGTTATGATGGACAGGGAAGACCTGTGGGATAGCTATGATGGACAGGGAAGACCTGTGGGCTAGCTATGATGGACAGAGAAGACCTGTGGGCTAGTTATGATGGACAGGGAAGACCTGTGGGATAGCTATGATGGACAGGGAAGACCTGTGGGCTAGCTATGATGGACAGAGAAGACCTGTGGGCTAGTTATGATGGACAGGGAAGACCTGTGGGATAGCTATGATGGACAGGGAAGACCTGTGGGATAGCTATGATGGACAGGGAAGACCTGTGGGATAGTTATGATGGACAGGGAAGACCTGTGGGCTAGTTATGATGGACAGGGAAGACCTGTGGGATAGCTATGATGGACAGGGAAGACCTGTGGGCTAGCTATGATGGACAGAGAAGACCTGTGGGCTAGTTATGATGGACAGGGAAGACCTGTGGGATAGCTATGATGGACAGGGAAGACCTGTGGGCTAGCTATGATGGACAGAGAAGACCTGTGGGCTAGTTATGATGGACAGGGAAGACCTGTGGGATAGTTATGATGGACAGGGAAGACCTGTGGGCTAGTTATGATGGACAGGGAAGACCTGTGGGATAGCTATGATGGACAGGGAAGACCTGTGGGCTAGCTATGATGGACAGGGAAGACCTGTGGGATAGCTATGATGGACAGGGAAGACCTGTGGGCTAGCTATGATGGACAGGGAAGACCTGTGGGCTAGCTATGATGGACAGGGAAGACCTGTGGGATAGCTATGATGGACAGGGAAGACCTGTGGGATAGCTATGATGGACAGGGAAGACCTGTGGGATAGCTATGATGGACAGGGAAGACCTGTGGGATAGTTATGATGGACAGGGAAGACCTGTGGGCTAGTTATGATGGACAGGGAAGACCTGTGGGATAGCTATGATGGACAGGGAAGACCTGTGGGCTAGCTATGATGGACAGGGAAGACCTGTGGGCTAGCTATGATGGACAGGGAAGACCTGTGGGATAGCTATGATGGACAGGGAAGACCTGTGGGCTAGTTATGATGGACAGGGAAGACCTGTGGGCTAGCTATGATGGACAGGGAAGACCTGTGGGCTAGCTATGATGGACAGGGAAGACCTGTGGGATAGTTATGATGGACAGGGAAGACCTGTGGGCTAGTTATGATGGACAGGGAAGACCTGTGGGCTAGTTATGATGGACAGGGAAGACCTGTGGGCTAGCTATGATGGACAGGGAAGACCTGTGGGCTAGCTATGATGGACAGGGAAGACCTGTGGGATAGCTATGATGGACAGGGAAGACCTGTGGGCTAGATATGATGGACAGGGAAGACCTGTGGGCTAGCTATGATGGACAGGGAAGACCTGTGGGATAGTTATGATGGACAGGGATTTCCTAGTCCCCACTCTCACCAGTTTAGTTTCAAAATGTGATTCACCATGTAATTAATTACTGGTTCTTGTTCTCAGAGCTCTGCTTTTGAAGTTTGGGAATCACAAAATCAAAAAATTCATCCACTTTGTTTTTAGAAAATTCAACAGTAGGAGTACCACACTGTAGTATGGGAAGCCCTGAAAGTAATTGTTTGAAAGTAATGTCCACTGTGCACAGAAGGGTAGAGTTGTTGTCCTAATTCTTGTGAAAATGTACAATAAAGAACTGCTTGGTCTGCTATTGTTTTAAATGTCTAACCACCCATGAGGCTTTAGTTACATTTGTGTGTTGAAGGTGTTAAGATTAATAGTTAACTTACTTCAGTCAGACCTTGTAAAAGCATACAGATTTGGCTAATTATTGACTATTGATTGAATTCTGATAAGCATTTTACTGAAAACACAGGAGCAAAAAAATAGTATAATTGTACTGTGGTTGTAACACGTCACAAACAGACACTCATGAAATGGTAACAAATGCTTAATGTGGGGAAAAAAAGGGTCAACAACACTGACAAGGTCAGAGAGCAGGGAACCATGAATTAGAAGATTAAAGGAAAAAACACAGTGACAAGACAAGACTAAAAGTAATGGGTCTTTATAGGGATGGTGAATGAGAAACAGATGAGTTCAGTTATTCATTCTGGAAATGATAATCTGCTATGTTTTGTGAAACACTGATCATGCAGGGTGACCTTTCTTGATTCTGTTTGGCATTCTGGGAAATAGAGTGGAAACCTGTAGCACTTGGCTTAATGGAGGGTTGAGTGACAGTGGTGTCTCTCTGCAACAATACAATCAGGCCAACCCATCTCCACTCGGATGTTTGCTTTGTCAGTAAGGAAGGTGAAACATCACAAAATCTAGAGAAGAGAAAAATGTTTTGCTGTGTAAACATTGAGGAACTATTCAAAAAAATATTTTTTTTTCCATAGACTGTTAAACAGTTCTAGAAAGGGTGGTAAAATGGGTGTGGTTTATCCTGAAACATTATAAAATCAGTTATAAAATCACCATCATGGGTCTATAATGAGACACATCAAATGTACAAAGAACAAATGGTTACCCAGCTGGCAAGAGGAACTGCATCATGGCCTTGAGTGAGCATGCCTAACTAGGCAGGGATAATTACACAGGAAAGCCCACAATGAGCATGCCCGGTACACAAGAGCAACAGAAGAAGAGAAGGCGGAGTCTTGGACATTACATCCAAGGGCACATATACAAAATGTGTGTTGTGTATTATGTTATATATTATTCATTTCATTGTTGTTGAATCATGTAAGATTTTACAGGTATGGTTAATAGCTGTAGGCACAGGTGTTCAAACACCTTGCCAGTGAATGAGTAAGGCAACAGTAAAGATGCTTATTTAAGTGTTTATTTGGCATGAAAGAAAAAAGTTTGTTTCAAAGTTGTAACTATATTTAAGTACAGACATGTACAAATCATGGTACATGTGAGCATTTGCATACACGCATATAGATGCCAATAACTAGGAGAAGAACTCCACACCACAATGTGCACTGTGCTCAGTAAGAGATGCAGAATGATTCTGAAGGCTAAATCAGAGATGTGGCAGTACTGCGGAGAGACCTGCAGAGAGACCTGCAGAGAGACCTGCAGAGAGAACTGCAGAGAGCAAGAGAGAATGGCATGGCATAAAAGGGCATTTTAGTCCAATCACAATTATCTCTTTTATAAACTCTTTAAATCTTTTTTATAACGTTAGAGGGTTTGTTGTTGTGTGTGATGGGAAGATCGAGATGACTGATAGGAAGGTAATCATGTTTAAACATGGACTGGGTCACCTTTGTTGTTGTGGCAGTGACATTAAAATAGAAGGGCAATAAAACGTCCTGTGGCTTAGTTGCACAATTGTATACAACTGTATAACAATTGTATATCTTTCCTTGAACCCCCAAACCATGAAAGTGAGAACAGTATGTCAGCATTTGAGGCCCAAGTGTTGCTTGGGTGGTGTGATCTGGAATCCATTCCTGACCATGGACCTACACTGTTTCTACTATATTCTCTTTTCTTCCTAAGCCCACCCCATCCATTCTACCACTCTCTCAATCCATCCAAATGGTATCGGGTGTCTCTATCAAAGAGTTATTGTGTGGGTCAGTGCACTTTCCGTGTCCAGCCAATCCCAGTTCTCTCCTCCCACATGTCATTCACCTGCTCCTATCAAAGACAAGACTGATGAAAATGAACAGCGCAGGACCCGCCTCTTCTTAAGTGTAATCAACATGAATACAAGACTGAATCAGAACTAAGGAAACAAGGAATCTAAACATACTATGAAATACAGAATGTGGAGAAGTCAGCTCTAAGGTTTGAATTTCTTTTTTGTTTTGTAGCAAAAGACGTGATCGCATTAATAGTAGAGTTTTTCACTTTGATGTGAAGTTGGTGAAAGAAATTCTGTCTGTAAATATGACAATTGCTTTAAATATATTTCACCACAAAAATACTAGATCATTCTTGAACTCTTTGGAGTTTGTTTGTACTTAGCAAGATGCATGTTGCCTTTACAAATCAAATCACAGCTCAGCTTTTACTCTTTGGATTTTAGGTTTTCTACTGAGTCCTTAATTTGTTACAGATTAATCTGCAGTCATTTATATCAAAGACCTGATTTTGGAAAGTCAGTAACAACAGTCATCACATAAGAATGTAAGTATAAAAACTGAATTATTGAGAGGAAGTAAAAGGAGTTAATACCTGTGACCCTCTCTTACACGGTTACCTCATATACATGTGTTCAGACAAAAACAGAGCTCTTCTTTGGATAGGCTACAACTAGTGTTCAATTCATCTTTTTAAAATTACTTGCTAAATATTTTTTAAATAAATAAACATTTTACTTTTATTAGGTATTTAAGGAGAAAAATAATTGTTTAGTTCTGTTCTGGCCAAGTAAAATGATTCTGAGCACAGGACAATCAGTTTGTTAAAACAAATCAACAAACAAGCAAAACAGTTGAATGCATAGGACACTGAAATCTGGCATAGAAGACTGAAATCTGGCATAGGGGCCTGAGATCTGAGTGTTTCATCATGTCATCATGTCACTGGAAGGAGCCTGCTGTGCTTTCCTCTGGGTGTTTTATGGCAGTCAAAGGCAGACATGATGACAGAACTGAGCGGAGTGGAAGTGTGTGTTAAGTCATTACTAGACTGCACCTACGGCAAAATATGGTGACATAAAGGGAATGAGATGGAGAGCTCATGTCATTTGTCACTGGTCACAGATAAAGACCTTTAACCCTTTATCTTTATGTTGGTAAAGAGCATTTGTAAATGGAGTTTGTAAAACTGTTAGCAGGCATCATTGACAAAAATAAATGTATAAAGAAAAGGAATGAATTGAGGTTAAATCTGATTTGTTTGTTTAGTGGCAAGTCACTAAAGAAGAAGTCTGACTGTGTTTAAGTGAGCCTAAGTGAGTCTGACTGAGCTTTCCAAATCACAGATATGATGGATGAGAAGTACATACGGAAGAGAAATGTCTCTCACAATGGTAGTATCACACACTCCACAGAGTCCTCCGCCAAGCAGAACAACAACAAAGAGAAAGCTACTGTGTTGCAGAAAGATGTAAGTCTGTGTGTGTATTTGTGTGTGTGTGTGTGTGTGTGTGTGTGTGTGAGAGAGAGAGAGAGAGTGAGAGAGTTTGAAAGTGAAATCAAACTATAAATTGGAAAAAGAAACTAAAAACTAGAAATCTTAGAAAGCGTAAGACTCGGTATTAGTGTCCTGAATAACAAGCAGTTGGAGAATTAAAGCAACCATACTTTTAGCCCAAAGTGCCGCAAATAATTTGAGAGGTTCTATTTCGATCTGTGCTGTGACCTGCTTTCCTCCTGGTGTATTAGGGTGTACCTGTGCTAATTGTAACGCACCCTGAAAGGCGCCCTATAAATGTACGTTTCAATTATTCATTAGGTTGGTCTGGTGAGTGGGATCAGCCTGATCGTGGGGACAATGATTGGATCCGGCATCTTCATCTCCCCTAAAGCCGTACTGGAGGGGACGGGAGCTGTGGGCCCATGTTTGTGTGTGTGGGCAGCCTGCGGCGTCCTGGCTACTCTGGGTTAGTAACGACAAAACAGAAACTGCTGGGAAAAGCCTCTAAAAGCATTGTGTGATGTTCCTATGCCTTCCAGTTTAGCCAACCAAAAGTACCAATATGAAAAAAAAAAAACACTTTAGCCATCATTATAGTTTCATCTGTAACTTTTCTGATTACATTTTTTGAACTGAACTGCCCCTGAATTAAATCTGAACACTGATTAAAACCAAAACTGTTAGCAAACTGAAAAGATGAAAAGAAACCTGATGCACCTTCGGGATATCTTCATCCTGATCCATACTGTCATGCAAGAGCTCTCTGGCTGATTATTCAGGAAAGCTACCTCTAAATTCACATGCCCATGTAGACATGGACTTGCACTAGATGTGTTAGGCTGGGGTTTGTCTTCAGCTCCTGTTGTGTGGTGGATTAGCAGAAGAAGCGCTGGCACTGACAATCCTCGACACTTCGGCAGAATCACTGGCACTCAGTTAATGCTCATTAATAATTAGTGATCAGCACTATTTCAAACAATAATTTTAGATGTTTGCATAACCCTCATTAGACCTAAATAGACCTAAATGTCAGTGTTCCTGCTAGCAGTTAGAGGAAGACTTTGATAAGAAATTGTGCTATGTTGCTTTATTTACTTGTTCTGGCTGTGCTGTTAGTCCGGCAGCAGGGTTGCCAACTCTCACGCATTGAGCGTGAGACACACGCATTTGACCGTTTTCACACGCTCTCACGCCACACTTCCGATATCTCACGCCGAAAAAAAATATCCAGTTTATTTACCTCACATCCACATATATGATTCAATACGTTACTAGTTCGCTAGCTCTGGAGCCATCCACCGGCGATATAACACTGAATCTGTGTCCCCCCCTTCAACAAAATACACTCGCCACCGGCTCCAGGTTAAAATCTCACTCCAAGCGAACGTCAAAAGTTGGCAATCCTGCGGCAGTGTGTTGGTGGTGTGTTTGCACTGCACATTAAAGATGTTGTACAAGTAAAGAATGATGCCTAGATTTAACCTAGACTATATTTAACCTAGACTAATGACGCTTCAAGTGAGGAAAACTGATGGATCAAAAAAGTTTTTAAAAAGTTTAAAAAATTACAACACGTTGTCAAAAAGCAGCTTTACAATCGTATGGGTCCCTAATGAGCAAGCCAAAGGCGACAGTGGCAAGGAAAAACTCCCTATGATGGTGGGTATTAGTAAGAAACCTCGGGAGGACCAAGACTCAAATGGGAACCCATCCTCCATTGGGGGGCCCGTTAGCACAAATGCGTATCTGTGGTCAAAATGTGGTTCTATAGTTATAGTTCTAATTCCCCGGCCAAGTAGTCACAGTCCCTTCAGTGCAGATGGTGAGCCTCAGGTAGGAGCTAGCATCAGCATGTCCTCTTACGGAAATGGCACATCCAACCCCGGCATCAGTACATCCACCGGCAAGCCAGACCATATCCTAGGTGCTTGTAGGTGCTTGCATGCAATTGTCTTAGGTAGAAGCATGCAAAAAGATAGACAATACAGGTTGAGTGTGTGGACATCAATTTAAACAACCATTGATTTAAACATACTTAGCTCATGTGCCAGTGATTAGCATGTGGCTCCAGCAGGTTAATCTATAGCAGCATAACTAAAGGGGGGGGGGGGGGGGGGGTTCAGAGGTGACCACAGTCATGAGGGCTCATTGAGACATTGCTCTCCAGCCAAGTCAATGTCACAACTAGAGTGATGCTATGACACAGCTGGATGACAGAATCAACATTTCAGATTACCAGAAGTCTCAACGTCTGGCGGCCCCCGAACCCCACACCTTACAAGGGGAATATTAACTGAAAGCTTGATTAAATAGGTGAGTCTTAAGTCTAGATTTAAAGATTGGAACTTTGTCAGAATCTCGGATTGGAGCTGGAAGGCTATTCCATAATTAAGGGAGGGGCTTTAAAGGAGAAAGCTCTGCCTCCGGCTGTAGTCTTACAAATGTTTGAAACTAAGAGAAATCCAGCATTTTGGGATCGCAAAGGGCGAGATGGGTTGTGGTAAGCAATGAGTTCACTCAGATATTGTGGGGCAAGACCATTTAACACCTTATAGGTCAACAAAAGAATTTTCAATTCAATTCGATATTTAAGCGGAAGCCAGTGTAATGCCGGGAGAGTGGGGCTAATATGATCGAATTTTCTAGCCTTAGTTAGGACTCTAGCTGCAGCATTTTGTACAAGTTGTAGCTTATTTATGGACTGTTTAGAACATCCAATTAGAAGACCATTACAGTAGTCTAATCTTGACGAAACAAACGCATGGACCAGCTTCTCTTCATCAGCTAACGAAAGTAAGTGTGTCAGCTTGGTGATATTATGTAAATGGAAAAGGCAGCCTTAGTTACACTGCAAATGTGTGTGTCAAATGAAAGATCCGAATCAGTAGTGACACCTAAACTTTTTGTGGTAGATTTAGGTGTTACTGAAAAACCATCTAGGGTAAGGGGAATATCAGCCCAATTGCTTCTAGCAGCTTTGGGCCCAAGAATCAGCACCTCAGTCTTATCGAAATTTAGTTGAAGAAAATTAGACGCCATCCAGTTTTTAATGTCCTGGATGCAGTTCTCAATCTTGAGAATAGTAGTGATATCATTCAGATGGGAAGATATATACAACTGAGTATCATCTGCGTAGCAATGGAAGCTAATATGATGCCTATGAATGATAGTGCCCAGTGGTAGCATTTATAATGAGAATAATATGGGGCCTAGTACAGATCCTTGTGGGACACCATATTTTACCTTAGTACGTTCTGAGCATTCATTATTTACTAGTACAAATTGGTAACGATCTGTCAGCTAGGACCTGAACCAGGAGAGTGCTTGACCTCTTATGCCAATGAGTGTCTTCAGCCTATTTAGTAGAATATTATGAGATTAAGGAAATTAAGAGATCGTCCAGTACTTTAGTCAGTGCCGTTTCAGTGCTGTGTTGGGGTCTAAACCCAGACTGAAATAACTCTAAGACATGTTCTGCCTGTGAGAAGGAAGAGAGTTGCTAAGAAACTATTTTCTCTAAAATGTTGGATATGAACAACAGATTAGAGTTGGACAGTTCCTGGGGATTAAGACCAGGTTTTTCAATTAGCGGCTTGATGACTGCAAGTTTAAATGAACTGGGAATGTAGCCTAGGCTCAGAGAATAGTTAATTATGGTAAGCAAAGGTTCTACATTGCTATGCAGTAATTATTTAAATAGATGGGTTGGTACGGCATCTAGTATGCATGTGAAGGGCTTAGCAGATTCTACCAATGAAATTAGCTCCTCACGACCAATTGGGGAGAAGGACTCTAAAAGTGCATCAGAGCTGACCAGACAGCTGTCAAGGTGCATTGGCAGGTTGACAGGCTCTGAGATAGCATGACAAAAAATTTTCCCTAATTTTATCAATCATATCATTAAAGAATTTCATAAAATTGTTACTGCTGCACTCTAGTGGGATTAGTGAATTGATTTGTTCATGACTCCTCGTTAGGTTAGAAACAGTTTTAAATAGGAGTCCTGAATTGTTTTTGTGTTTTTCTATTAAAGCCGATAAGTATGAGGATTTTTCTATATGGAGGGCATGCTTATATTCAATAAGGCTGCTTTTCCATGATAGTCTATAGACTTCTAACTTAGAATTTCACCATTTACGCTCCAGGATTCACGCGGCTCATTTGAGACTACGTGTGTGCTTGTTGTGCCAAGACGCTATTCTTCTCTCACTGGCTATCTTATATCGCAATGGCGCAACCTTGTCTAAAGTTGTACGAAGAGAAGTCTCGATGTGCTCGGTAAAACGCTCTAGTCCTTCCGGAGCTACAGGTGGATCAATGTTTGTCCTTTGACAAACAGAATCCTTTGATGTTCCTTTGGAATATCTGTTGTCATTATGTGGGGTTCAAGCCCTCTGCTCCTCCAGATCCCAGCCTGTTTGGGGGCATTACACCACCCCTTCAGAGTAGTGGTCCTGAACTGACTCACTTACTGCAGTTACCCCCTGTCTAGAATGACTGTGGGTGGACAGCGGGTAGCGTGTTTCAGAGGGGTGGTATGGTGTGATGTAGGGGTGTGGTGTAGAGGTGGTGTGTTGTAGGGGTGGTGTGTTGTATGGGTGGTGTGGTGTAGGTGTAGTGTGGTGTGGTGTAGGTGTGGTGTGTTGTAGGGGTGGTGTGGTGTAGGGCTGGTGTGTTGAAGCGCTTGTGAAAACCGATGCAATGTGACATCAGTTCAAAATTATAACCAGTGCAAAACTCTGCCGTGGAGATTATAGAATGGAGATTATAGAGTGGAGTTGTACTTGCAGGGAGGTTAATCAGTCATGCTCACTCATTCAGAAGCATTCCATCAATCTGCCCAAGTCACATTACCAGGGCAAAACCCCATCCTGCAGCCCAGAGAGAAATCCTCTAGTTTAATACATGGCAACCTTGCCATAAAGAACTCTGTGACCTTAGAATGAATACTACACAGTGTGCAGATAAATGCTGCTGTGTGCTTGTGTGGTCATGTGTGTGTACCGTTTTATGCATGTGCATGTGTTCTGGTGTGTGCATACAGGAGCTCTTTGTTACGTTGAACTTGGCACAATGATCACCAAGTCCGGGGGTGAGTACCCCTACCTGCTGGAAGGCTTCGGGTCTCTGACCGCATACCTTTACTCCTGGACGACCATCTTCATTCTCAAGCCTTCATCCTTCGCCATCATCGCTCTCAGCTTCGCAGAATACGCCTCCACACCTTTTTACCCAGGATGCACCCCACCCGTGCTCATCACCAAATGCCTGGCAGCGGCCTGTGTTTGTATGTGAGACTCTGTATCAGAAATGCCACAGTATGTCCTGTTTTTTAAAAGAAACAAACCCATGGAACACTAAGTCAGTTAAAAACACAGTGCAGGAGTGCACTGAAGATATTCACATTCAGCATGTTTGACATAGATACATTCAACACCAAACTGTAGTCCTCTGGGTTTATGTGGTGTGTTCTCCCTGCCTTGTGTTGTTTTGGTGATGGTGACATATGCTTGTCTCCCTCCCTACACAGCTTTGATTACAATTGTGAACTGCTTGAGCGTGAAGCTGGCCAACTATGTGCAGAACTTCTTCACTGCAGCCAAACTCCTCATCATCATCATCATAGTGGTTTCAGGCATAGTTCTCCTAGCCAAAGGTACTGCTCAGCATCAGAGAACTCGAAAGCTTAGCTATCTACATCTGGTGTGACAGGTTCTTTCATCCAGAGCCCCAGGTGTAACGTGGCTGCAGCAGAAATTCTCGCTTTGCTGTTTGTTTTTGCTAATGTTAAAATGTGAAAATGTTAAAAGCACCTATTCTGTAGATATGAAACCATGTTCAATTCTTCATGGGCTTGTGTTTAGGAAATACACAGAATTTCAGAAACGCATTTGAAGGAACAACAACCTCATTTGGGGCAATCGGACTTGCGTTTTACAACGGCCTCTGGGCGTATGATGGATGGTACGTTCAGTTTTTAGATCTACTGTTGTTGTTGCTGTTTATTTATATATTATGATTTATTATTATTTTCTGTTTTCTTCTGGGCCAATAAAGTGTTTTGAGAACATCCTTATTAACATGTCTGAGACAAATTAACTAATTAAATCTCCACAATGAGAATTCACAAAAAATCATTTGTCCATTGAATGTCTGTATGTGTGTGTATGTGTTTGTGTATGTGTGCATGTGTGTGTGCATGTGCAAGCATTAAAAGCAAGCTGTAGACAGACATAGCAATCATGACAGATGCAAATTTCTATTCTGCCATCTAGTGGCCAATTCATGCATGAACAAAAATCCTAAGAGTGTGTTTCTCTATAAAGGCCTTAATTCTACAGAGACGTATTTACATACCAGTAACAGACATTACTAACAGAATATTAAAAACTAATTTCTGCCTTCAAGGAATCAACTAAACTTCATAACTGAAGAGCTGAAAGACCCATATAGGTGAGTGAAGGTCCTTCCTGTCCCACATTGCTTCATTCTGCACTTCTGTACAATGATGCTTCCAGAAAGCAGCGTTTTACCTTTGCACCCATATTGTGTAGAATTTGTTAGATTTACTTGTTGAACAACTTTATCACTTCACACACATTACACATTATGACTGAACAGTGCTTGTCAAATTCCTTTGCTACCTCTCAAGCAGAAAATATTAATAGCAGCACGGTGACTGACAGCAGTACTGACGTTTTATGACAGGTGTTTTCAAGCAGGAAGGACAGTATCTTAATATTATCTTAACCTGAGGATATTTCTGCGTTGCTCTGGCGTAACAGTTTGGTACCACTGGCCTGTTTAAAACATCCTTGTTCACAGGGAGCATTTCTCTCCGTTCTCATCGTTCCTTAATAGATTGCTGAATCCTGCTGTTAGGCACCTCCAAAGTATCATCCCATGATCAGTGCTCCCACCACTGACCTTTGGAGCATAGTACGAGCAGGTCTGAATGAATAGTGGATTTGAATAATGATCCTTCAGTTCAGATTCTACAGCATTTCTGCCACGTCCAAGACCTGCAGCGTGCTGCAAACATTTCTAGTAGATGTCATGAGCAGTGACGTGATTTTCTTCTGTCCTTCAAAGACCAATGCGAACCCTTGAAGATTATTCACCTGTGAACACTTCAGCTATATGGCCTGCTGTAATACATTCAAACTCACAAAGTTTAGAGGTCCTGCTCCATGTTTTCCTCTAGAATACTGTTCAGTATTTGTAAATGCTGAGATCTTCCATGCTCTACACATTAACTCATTCGTTTAAGAGTCTTTTATCACTCTGTAGGACATTATCACATATTTATTCTTACAGATCAATTAGATCAAACTATTACTTCTGGATGCTGGAGGTAATACATTTCATATTATCAATTTCAGACTTAGAATTAGCTACAAAGAGCAAGGAACATTTATTTTTTACTCTGATGTTTTCTGTTGCGGTGGCTTCGTGATGTGGTGGTTAGCGCTGTCACCTCACAGCCAGGCGGTCTGGGTTCGATTCTCGTTCTGGTCTGCTCTGTGTGAAGGCTGTGTGTTCCCCCTGTGCCTGTGTGGGTTTTCGCCAGGTACTCTGATTTACTCCCACAGTCCAAAGACACGTGTGTAAGGTTGATTGGTCACTCTAAATTGCCTGTAGGTGTGTGTGTGTGTGTTGGCCATGTGGTGGACTGGTGACCTGCCCATGGTGTACCCTGCCTTTGCCTGATGATGTCTCCATACGTTTTGTATTGTTATGGTCTGCATCTCTCGTCTGTCGGCAGGAACCTTCCCTTGTCCATCATTATTGGGATTCCTCTGGTGTCAGTATGCTACGTGCTAGTCAACATTGCTTACTTCACCGTCATGAAACCTTCAGAATTACTCCAGTCTCCTGCTGTTGCTGTGGTGAGTGTAATTGTCTTGCCGACACATAATTTCAAACCGGGTTTCAGATATAATACAAATACTGAATTTCTCAGGATGGACTGTGTGCTCTTAAAAAATGTTCACTGGTAAAGGTTAGATCATCTGTCGCAGCTGTGTGGTCTATTATAGTGGAATCCCCCTGCATTTCCCTGGTTTCCTCGTGAGTTTTGTTTGTGGACTGTGTGCTCTGCAGACCTTTGGTGACAGGGTGCTGGAGCCACTGTCTTGGTTGGTGCCACTCTTTGTGGTCTTCTCCACTTTTGGTGCTGCTAATGGAAGCTGTTTTACTTCTGGAAGGTAAATACGAGGTCTGGGGAAATGTACCCTCAAAATGATCTCCTACATTAGACTTTTTTTTTAAGCTATCCACAGCACTGTGCCTAACAGCACAGAGTCCCACAAGGTAGATCTTCCCTGTTGCCTTCTGAAGTTGCTTAAGACCAGAGGTGGGCAATCTAGATTCAGAAAGTAAAAGTCCTTTCCAGGATTTTATTCAACCTCAACACAATCCAGGAAGCCTGAGCAAAACATTCTGAACCTGAAATGCCCACCTCTGCTTAAGATTTTTCAAATGTAGCTTTACCATAAATATTCATAGGTCATTTAAAGTGTGGAAAAGTATTTAAAAAGTATCAAATTTACACGATTTGCATCCTAAACATTTTTACTCTGTGCACTGCTAAGGTTGACCTATGTGGCAGGACGAGAAGGCCACATGGTGAAGCTCCTCTCTTACATCAGTCTGAGATACTACACGCCTGCACCAGCCCTCTTGTTTAACGTAAGCTGATGAGTCCATATGCAGTTGTTTCCTTCTGTACATTTGTCTCTTAACAAGATCCAAAAGTTTATTAAGCGATACTGCTGATGTACGGACCTGCGGGAACTGAGCTGCAGTCAGTCATGCCCTCATTCTCCTCTGGCTTTGGATGAAAATCCAGGGCATTCTATCTATCTTCTACGTCATCCCAGCAGACATCAACACCCTCATTAACTACTTCAGCTTTGCTCAGTGGATGTTCTACGGTCTCACTGCCTTCTCACTTATCCTCATGAGGTTCACAAGGAAACACCTACACAGGCCTGTGAAGGTAAGAAAATGGTGGTTTTATGGAGATTATTTGTAGTTCTAGTCCAATATTTTCGATTCAGGTGATACCTGCACTGTGTCTGTAACTGTTGGACCTAGAACATAGCCAGATACACTTTATAGCATGAATGTTTAATAGCATTCAGGACTAAAGTGCAAAAAAACATATTGATGTTTGTCCCTGACAGGTGCCCATAGTTATCCCTGTTGTCGTGGTGGTAGTGTCTTGCTACCTGGTTTTGGCTCCAATCATTGACAAACCTGAACTGGAGTATCTCTACTGCACGATCTTTATCTTGGGTGGATTGGTATTTTACTTCCCCTTTGTGTACTTCACGTTTGGCTGGACCCAGCGCATAATGAGTGAGTATACGTGGCAACTTTGATTTTTGATTGAGCACTGATGTCATCTGTGAGCTAATATACTGCATTGATATTTGAGTTCTTTACAATCCCAAATGTTATAAATGTAATCTATTTATAGGCAAAGTAAAAATGCAGACTGTTTTATATTTCAACTTTAATTGTTGATATTTTAGGACCCTTCACCATGCACTTTCAGCTGTTAATGGAGGTGGTCCCACCAGAGGATCATGGGATGGAGTGATAATCAACATGGACTGGGAAAGGACCAGACACTGAATAGTGCTCAGCATGGAATTGATCAGCAACCAATCTGCTTCAGAGTTGTTAAAGGGAATATGACTGCACGTTCACTAGCAAAAAAAACTTACAACTGACACACCATGTTCTTAAACTGCACAATATATAATATACTATAAATCTGTATATTGAGTCCGGTCCTCTAAGTCAACCAGCCCGTCCATGTTGTTTCTTGAACCCAGCCCCCACCTGTACCAGGTGTTCAGTGTTCCTTGGTGCAGATGTGTGGGAGGTGATCCACACACTGGGCCCAGCAGAGGTGAGACACACTGCACTATATAGAGAAGAGGGACATCTGTGGTTTAAAGCTGCTCAAAGTTATCCAACTCGATCAGGTTTTTTATCCATCAAGCACTTGTGGACACGCATGCATACAAACACACACACACACACACACGCACGCACACGCACGCACGCACACACATGCACGCACGCACGCACGCACACACACACACACACACACACACACACACACACACACACACACAGACACACATACACCGAAGCACTTATTTTGTACATACTTTCGCTTTTTTACTTTCTCGTTTTAATGAACATTTTTTGTAATGGTATGCAATGTATGAGTTGGTATTTCTGTATAAACAACCATATTAAAAGTACATTCATTCTCAGTAGGTAATAAAGGATGAACTGAGGCCATTGGCACAATCAAAAATGACTTGCAGGCAGTGGAAGGGAGCAGTTCTTAAGACCATAAAGTACAAACCACCAACCTATAGTAATAGTATATATAATATGTATGCACTATAGGTTGGTGGCGATGCATTATTATACAGTTCTACAGACAGCACTCCACATATTTAAGCATAAGCTTTATGCCAATATAACTTGGCTTATGACAGACTGAGATCAGGACCAGCACTAGGATCAGGTGTAAAGTGCACTTATTAGCCCACACTCCAAACACATGAAGGCACATTTGGGCAGTGCTCAATGGCAGAGAAGCTCCCAGAGAACATAAATGGGGTGTTGACACAGAAGATCCAGGTAAGAGTAGACCATGAAAACCAGGGAGATGTGAGTGTGTGTCTGTATGTGTGTGTCACATCGTCCTCTAGAATTATTTATCACCAGGATATTCAGTGACATCAGCTACCAGCCAAGGACAAGCAGGACACATTAAAGGAAGGAGAAACACAAATGAACACACACAAACGCACACATGAATGCACAAACCCACATGCACATACACATTTACACACAAACACACACACACACACACACACAAATTCAAATGTCACATTCAGCTCACACAGAAGAAAACACCAACCATCAAAGAGGAAAATCTCATTACAATAAAAAAGGTATTCAAATCTAATTTGCTATTACTGTTTGTATTATTTCCTCATCGAACATTTGGCTGTGACTGAAAGTGACACGTAATGTCTTTACAATAGCACTTCATCAATTTTTGTGATGCTTGGTTCAAACTGTAACTAAATGTGATCCTTCCAGCTGAGCTGATGAAACTGAAACAAGAGCAGATCAGAGTGGGGACCTGAATGCCTTCATTACATAATGCTGTATGTAACCCCTTGGCCCTAAAACCTAAACTAAAATTAGGCACATTACGATACACACCAGGGACTGATTGACCCAAGGCGGGCCACTTCAAAGAAGAATGTCTAAGGCCGAAACATCTGATGATTCTGAGGTACAATGCAATCTCCTTAGACCACACTTTGAAAAAGTCTCCTTGACCTGAACCCCCAGCACAATCTGATGTGAGCCTCAAAAACACAATTCTCTGTTTTTCCTTTATGCCAACACAGAGATAGTCAGACCTGCCTAACTTATCCATGAATGATGGGATGGTCAACAAATAAAAGGCTGTGGTGGAAAATCTAACATTTTCCTTGATGCTATGCTTTATTAGTATATGTTAAACACAATATTTACATGATAGATGTAGATGCTGGAGCTTTTTACCTATATATGTGTTATGTGTTAATCATTTAAGAAGGGCACTGAAGCCATTCAGTATCTGGTATGGCTCAGTAGGCCATAGAATTGTATTGTCTTTCCCCTGAAGGTCCTCGGCCCATTCCCGGAATATGATGTTCCTAAACTGACCTCGCTGGAGACGCCAGCTGGTCTCCTAGTCTCAACATGGAAGTGGCCACGTCGGCTCTCAGACCATCATGAGATCACCAAGCATGGGTGGGGCCTGTGGGGAGAGGCCAATATACATTTGTCAAATCATGTGTGATTTATGCCAAGTTTATCCAATCATATGCTTTAATTGCCTCATGTTCATCTCGTGAACACCTTGTGTGCTTATGGATTGAAGTATAAAAGATGAGAGTTCCCAGAGGGGAATTAGCTCTCTGTGGCAGACGCCTTGTGCGTTTGTAACAGGGGTCTCAGGGATTAATCCATACTTGCTTAATAAATTTTACTTTATTACCTTACCCAACTGCTTCTGACTTTTATTGTGCTTACCATTTTGGGTTTACAGAATTTCAACCACAATTTGGCACCCCAGATGGGACTCCGTGACTGAGTATGGCACACCTGCGCGGGAGATCTAAGCACTTAGCTCCCTAAGGCCTTACTTCATCCAGCCAACGAAAAATTGCTTTGAGCGGGTCTCGCAGGTGACCGCCTCCTTAGTGCCGGAGTTTTCCCGGAAACAAACTACAGATAAATTAATTAAACCCTGGTGAGTACAACTGAAATGTTTAGATAAACTTATTGCAGAGGTTGTGACTTCTCTCCTGGTGCGTGTATACACATTGGTGGTTACTGAGTGATTGTTGGGAATTTGTTGGGAGTCACGCTCTGTGTCTATTGTGTTTTTCAAAGATGGGCGGGTGTCAGAGTCGTACTAACAGAGAAGCCGATAAGGCACGGTGTAACCATCCTAGAATAAAATACATGAGAACATTATGGGCCCGAGAGTTTGAGTCAATTTCAAGTATGGGTTTCAAAGTGTGATTTTCCAGAGGACGGGAGTTTTAACATGAACCGGGAGGCACCATTGAAACGAAATTTGATAAGAGAACAATTTAATGGGTTTAAAGTCAACTGGGAAGCATTTGACATGTGGGAGAGGGAGGCAAAATGGTGGTAATATAAGCAGTGGCGGACTTAGAAATTTGGGGGCTCAAGGCGAATTTTGCTAGGGGGCCCATCAACATTAATATGCGAGAAATAAGTTAGCTAGTCAGGGGGCCCATACAGTGGGTTGCAGTGGGAGGGGCCGAAGGCAGTTGCCTAGTCACGCCTCTATGCAAAGACCGCCTCTGAATATAAGGTAAAATTAAAGACGAAACATGAATTTCGAAATCTCCAGTCTGTCAGGTGTGTTGCAGATCCAGACCTGGACGGACCCCGACCCACTCCCTTCGACGGCACAACCTCAAGACCCGCGGGACTGTCTCCGGGGCTTCCGACACGCCTGGTCAACCCAGTGGCTTCGCACACGAGGGATGATGTAATGATGTAACGTGATTGACCATGCATAGACTTCCTGTAAGTGATGCTACGATTGAAAGCCCGCAAGCATGCATCATATGCATCTGTCAAATCAGTGTTAATTATGTCATGTACTGTCCAATCACATTTGGTTGATCACCTCATGTTCACCTCGTGGACACCGTGTGTATTGATGATTAAAAGTATAAAAGATGAGAGTTCGGAATGGGGAACTGGCTCTCTGCAACAGACACCTTGTGTGTGTAAATGAGATCTCTGGGTTAATCCATGCTTTGTTAAAATAAATCATTGTACTTTATTATCTAACCCAACTGCTTCTGACTTTTATTGTGCTCACCATTTAAGGGTTTCAGAATTTCTAACACAGTATATATGTGTTATAAATGTTATACACATGTATCAAGTTCAAAGAGAAGTAGCTGATCAAATTAGCACATAACAAGTAAAAGGTAAAATACTCCTTAGGCATAAGTGGTGGAAGCTTGTTTGCGGAGTGTCAGCAGAGTTTATGTATTACCGTTTCAATAGTTTAATGACACAAATAACAATTAAGTCATACTGGATTAATTTCAGTAGAATTTGAAATCATTGGATTATGATGTGTGATTGCTGAATGGTGTTTAGGACAATAAAACCTGTTGATAACAGTGTTAGAATCAAGAATATATGTGAAGAGTAAATGAAGTGATTTGGTACAGTACTTTATACAGTGACATATCCTCAAGTGTAAAGAAATGCACGTGGAAATTCGCACTAAACACAGTAGGTGGCGGTAATGCGTTTTGCGCAGGTTTGGCGGGTTTCCAAGGACATGAAGAAGAAAGGAAATCATCAAACCTGTTCCGGTCGAAATTAAAATGGCCTGACTAACTCTGTTAAAAATATACGTGATTAGTGCGCTTATAACCAAAATGAACACGGCTTTGAAGCACTGGAAAGAGGCAGCGACTGTTATTCTAGCTGCCAAAACAAGGCATTGTCAAAGCACCGACTCACTCCAGAGAAATGGAGAACAAGCGCCTGGCTGTGGGACAAGTTTAACTCACAAGTCAGCGTTTGACTATAAAGTGCTTCTGCTCAAGAGAAGTGGCAAAAGTGGGTTCATGCCCAACGCGTATGTGTTTCCTGGGGGTTTAGTGGATCCCTCCGACTTCTCCAGCGAGTGGATGGAGGTTTTTAAATACTTCAGGAAACTGCCGCACTTTGGTGTTTCAGTGGTGAAACAACCGGCGGGGACGAGACCACCGATCTTCGCGACGAACCGACTAAAGCTCGGGTCTCCGGTACCTGGAGACGTTGCTTTGAGAATATGTGCCGTGAGGGAGACGTTTGAGGAGTCCGGGGTGCTGCTGGTCGTCCCCAGTACTGGGGCTGCAGGTCCACTGGGCACAGTAAAGACTCCCCAGGACCAAACAGACCAGTTGGACACTCGGCTGCCCCTCACAGCGTTGACTTCACGGTGGGACCAAACCGAGATCGCCAAATGGAGGTCTTTGGTCATTAAGGACCCCTCGAATTTCATCCGAATGTGTGTAGAACTTGAGTGCATGCCCGACATATGGGCCCTCCACGAGTGGGGGAACTGGCTGACTCCCGTGGGCGTCTACGAGAAGCAAAGACGGTACGACACTGCCTTTTACATGTGCTGCTTGGAGGAGATCCCGCACACTATTCAAGATGAAAAGGAAATTGTCAATTTTAAGGTAACAACTCCTGTGTATTTATCTAGGTATATCTGGTTTTCCAAGTGGGCCATAGGTGTTGAAATCTGTTATTATATTAACTCAATTAAATGGGATACAATATTAGATAATAATATTAGACATGGGACGGGTGCACTACATCTCCTGATCTTTTGGTTTTGCACTGAGAGGACACAAACTGGGAGTAATTGCACAATGGTACAGTGAGTAATCACAGAAACTTATTAGGTTGTATTAGAACATGGTTTAAAAGCATGAGGCAGCAAATGTCATTCTGGCTGCCAGATCTGACTGCAGAGAAGTGGTGGGGAGTCCATTGCCTAAACAACAAAATAATGTGTTCATTGTATTAATTATTTAGTTCAGTTACTTACTTCTAAGTAGATGTACTTTGAACAGCTATTCCACAGTCTGGCAGACACTAACTGATTCTTTACTCTCTTATCTCTCTCGAACTCTCTCCTACAGTGGTCTACCCCATCTGAAATCCTTCATAGCTTTCGGAATAAAGAGATTTGGATAGCACCGCCTCAGTTCTATGATCTTGGACGAATGTGTCATTTCCATTCACTGAGTGACCTTCACAGCTTTGCCAAATTGAGAGCACTAGAAGGATGTGAGCAATGGTTACCTATAGTCCTGGTGGCCAGTGACTGCCTTGTATCCCTCTTACCAGGTAGAGTAACATTTAAAAAAGAGAAAAAAAGTCCCTTTTATTGCTTACCTCAATCTCTAAATTAAGATCCACAATTTTTCATTCAACATTCCCACTGGTGCATTTGCTGATGTAACATCTGATTTAATATTTAGTGATTAATTTGGCCTCGCTCTCTGTGAATACCACAGAAAGCCGTAACACCAACGTTCTGAGCAACCAATCACAAAATCATTTATCTACTGTTAGTGTTTTGATCTTTGTCTAATAACATCAGTTCACCAGTCCATTTATAATACATTTCTAAAGGCAAATAGACACAGTAGTATTCAGCAGTGTCTAAATAACAATGTTCAGCAATATTGGTGTAGTAACTTTTTCTGTCTCCAAATGTTTAGGTGACAGCCTGTACCAAGAGAATGTGGACAACTTTGGGAAAATTACCAGCACAGCAGAGAAAAGTCTGGAAGACCTTCAGAAGGAGAGCAGTAATCTGCATCGCATTGTGAAGCACAATCCTTACACAATGTGTGTTCACATTAACATCACGCCCAAGTATCAGCACCTGACTCCTGTCACCAGCCCAGCCATAGACTGCCACCTGAAGCCTCACAACAAACTTTAAAATTGCATTTGTGATGAAAAACCAAAAGATAACAATTATACTTGAAGAGTGAAAAGATTTTAGAAGGTCCATCATTCCACTATTCCACTAGTTTTAAACACTGAATCTGGAAATGAATTCACTTGGCCAGTATGTAAAACCAGTATACTGTCAACATTTAAAAGCAAATTAGAATAAAAAGGTTTTCTAATCATGATTAAAAAAACAAATGGTGGGAAAGATTTTAATTCTAAATACAAATCTTGGTGTCAAGGTAATATTTGGGCATTAAGCTTATGAAAAATGTCTAAACTTAATGGAAAAGTGAAAAATATGGCAATATCAACCATATGGTCAGATAACTTAAGAACTGCTAGCTTTTAAATGTCTGCATAATCCCACTGTGCAACTATTGAATTTATTTGTTGGAAATGAATGTGTATAAATTGCATGTATAAATCTATTTTGTTGGTTTGCCTTATTTTCAACATCACTGAGTCTAGCTCAATGGAAATGAAGATGGTTAAATTAGTCTCACGGTATTTAGCAGGCACAGGACAGATTGGAGAAGACTGCACAGGGTTCAGAGTGTGCACCGCAATAGCAGATTATAGTGTATATAACACCTGTGTTTTAGGCACGTGTGAGGAAAAAGCTGCAAAGTAATGTTTTTTTAAGAACTTAAAATCTAAGAACAATATTAAGTGTGAACACCCTTTGCCTTCAAAACAGTATTAGTTCTTCCAAGTACACTTACAGTTTTTGAAGGAACTCTGCAGTGAGATTGTGCCAAGTATCTTGTAGAACTGATCACAGAATGTGTGGATGGAGATTTGCTGAAATATATCTGTTCATGTAATTCATGTAATCAGGGCTCTGTGGGGGGCCATATCTTGACTTCCAGGACTCCTTGTTTTTTAGACTGAAGATGCTTATTATTGACATTGAGGGATCACATTTGGGGTTGTTGATTTGCTGAGGAATCAATTTAGAACAAATCAGATGCCTCCTTTATGGTATTGCATGATGGATAAATATCTGCCTGCTTCTCTCATTACTGAAGACATTTCTGATCAAATTTTCTGGTCCATTTGCCGAAATGCAGCCACAAACTGACCAGGCACATCCTGTAACAACCTATGCAACTTACCATTTACTTTTCCGCACATAGCATGGAACAAACAGTAAATTACTGTTCACTACACACGAGTAAAACACAACTTTAAGAAAAGCATAGTTAAATCTGTTTATGCTGTACTAAGACACTTTTTTGTGTTAATAGCACTTTCAAAATGTGGGAAACACTTTCAAATGAAACTATTTGTATACAACAAAGTAAAGAGCAAAATAATTTTACTTGTATATTATACAGAAATATACTTCAGCTGTGAAAAATGAACAAAACCATAATTGATGAAAGATGAATAGATGAACATGCCCTTTGCTGCAAATCACTCGTGTCCCATGCTTTTACATTATTGATTCCAGTGTTTAGACTAGGTAGTTTTAAATGAATTACACCATGCAAACCACTTTTAAAAAATATATAGCATATATACATTAATCCAATGTTTTTATATCATTCAATAAGATTTATAATCACATTTTTGTAAAGTGGTAAATGTGATCGGGGTAAACATACCCATGTTTTGTGACAGCCATGTTTTTTTGGTCTTCTTTTTTTTAATGATTTGACAGTGGTCTACTCATCTTGTTGCATTTGAAAAAAATTCTCTTTACTCATTCTCAAAAACTGAAATTTGGCATCAAAACTTTAATATGATGTATGTAATGCACTGTTTTTTCTCTATGGGATCTTGTTCCTTTCAGCTCCATCATCAAAGTTTGATTCCTTGTGTAAAAAAGCTAAAAGAGAAGTTCAGACACAGTGGGTGTGAATCATTTTAGTTTAATCAGACAAACAACCCGACCAAAGATAAACTACAAAATGACTTCTTGTTGGGTTTGCACGCACGTTGCTATATTTCTGTGGAGACAGTAGCATGAAATTCTTAACCACCACCACAATTTAAATTAAATCTCAACAGAAAACAGAAAAGCCACTCCTCTAGACATCTAATGAATTCCTCAGTCTATAATTCCAATGAAAATCATAACTTAATGACAAAGTAAAACAAATCACCTCTTAAACTTAACTGAAGGATGCTTATTAGAATTATTTTCATTTGTACAGATTTGTTTGGTCAAGGTGGCTAGTTCGGCATGGCTCCACACATTTGGATTTGAATTTCACATTGTGAAACAGAACTTGGAAGTAGAAAAGGCAAAAACTGTACAAATTTTACTATTAAATACAATCACTCTGTACCAATAATGACAAACATCCCACATGTAATATTTCAGAGTACATTTAAACTCACAAAGAGCAGCTTAAAATCTAGATATAAAATGCCGAAGATTTAAATCTCAAACCCAATTACATTAGTCAAAAATCATGTATATATATATATATATATATATATATATATATATATATATATATATATATATATATATATAATTTTTTTTGCTTGCATTCTACTGTTGAAATGAAGTCGAGTGGAAAATGGGCATGCCAAATGTCTAAAAAAGATACATTTAGGGCGCAAAAACAGGGTGAAGACCACGGGAAACGTGGGCTTTCAGGGGCACTCAAGGCAGTGCTTGGAGAGAGCTGTGAGTAGACTGACGAAGACCTAACTAAACAGATCAGTCATATACTTTGTCAAACATGTACTTTGGGTGCTTTCTGACAACTAATCAAAACGCGCGTCACACTGTTGCCACAATTGCTTAATTGGTTAAGAGTGCTTAGACAGTACTAAATCAGGGTGGAATTGAAGTAATTGTAAAGCCATGATACCAGAATCCACCTAAAAAAAAGTTTCAAACATGGTTTCAACAGGATATATTGAGAATTTCAAAAATCACTGATGACTTAAATGGGACCATACTGGAAGAGTAAGTGAACATGACATAGAACGTACAGAAAATGTGACCAACAGCAACATGCAAAACTTTTGGCACCATTTTATTCATTTTATAATTTTGACTTTTTCTTTAACAGAACTAAATCACATTTTGCTGAGGATGTCAGTGCAGTCACAAAAAACATGCATACTTTAATATATTAACTAACTGTGACAAACTCAATTCTGCTCAATTTTTGCATTTTTTTAATTATTTCAGACTAATTCTGATTTCACACAATAAGAAAATGAAAAACATGTGCCCATGATGGCTCGACACACTATATGAAGGGGAGAGAGAGAGAGAGCGAGAGAGAGAGAGAGAGAGAGAGAGAGAGGAAAAAACAAAACAATTCAAGTGTCTATTGTAAATGTCACTCCGTTAATAAGAACTCCCAAAATTACATCATGCCAACTAACCTAGCACAAAAATTACAACATTATCCTCAGTTTCAGCAAAATGTGACTGCAAAACATTCTAAAAAAGGTTTAGAACTAACAAGTGAGAGAAAGAAAAAAAATAAACACACCCACACACACAAAGTGATTCTATAAATTGATTGGCTGCTTTCAGAGGAAAACAAATGAGTAAAACTGAGTGCGCTAGGAAGACTGCTTTAAAACAATGAAAAATAAAAACTGTTAAAGAAAAAAACTTAATTGGGTAACGAAACAATGAAAATTAAAAACCTCTGCACAATCTAGTGGTTATGTTTGCAAGTTCTAGAAAAATAGACTCTTTGATCAGAACAATATTCATGAAACTTTTTACATTTTAGTTAGAACAGCAGTCTTTCTAGCGCCCCCTATTGGCAGCACTAACAGAAATGAACAACACACAAAAAACAAACAACAACAAAAGAACCACTAAGCGACAAAAGTTAACAAAAAAAGGTCAAGGGTGAAAATTTCAAGCGTCAGAGAAGCGAAGAGGACAACGGACTGGACGATGAACTTTTGACGTCACATCGACATGCTAGGGAAACGGTGAACAAACGGGCACGAAGATATCTAGAATAAAACAAAAATAACGAATAACAAAACTAGGTTAAAGCCACAACGGAAAACAGACAGGGAGAGAAAAAGAAATCATGTGAATGATTATCTTTGCATGGGGTGGGGTGGGGGTGGGGGTGGGGGGGGTGTCACAGGTACACATTAATTACTTTACACACAACATTTAATGCAACACGGGAGCAGAAACAGGAAGGAGAAGAGGAAGAGGGAGACAAGAGCAACATGCTAATAGGAAGGAGTTTACATCAAACACCATCAAGAGACAACAAAGACTGCCTACCACAGCAAAAACACCACAATAGTGTTGATTTTCAGTAAGTAATAGGGGACTAATATACTTCAGGAAATAAAAGCATGAAATAAACCAGTTGCCATCATCAATATTTTAACCAGATGATTTCAGCTAGGTGCACTTCACATTTTAAAGTGTTGGCTAATTTCAGATCAAAAATGTTTTGTGCTTTAAAGAATTACTACACATCATTCAACACAGTTTTTGTGCTTAATCTATGAATTGTACGGGATAAAAAAAATAAAAATAATAAATTTGATGCAAAGGCCGCTTATGTGGAAGTTGTCCTTTAGTGTCTAATAAATTCTTATAATGGCCAATATCAATGGACAAAATTAAACTAACTTACAATCTGACAGAGAAATGTCTTAAATCTAATGGGAGCTACAGAATGTGTAATCAAAGTGGCAAAATTAGGACATTATCCCCAAGCAGCCTGCGTAGGACGTTTGGCAGACCTGTGGATCTCCTCTGCTATACTTTCAGTGTGGAGCAGCTCACTAAACGGACTCAATCCAGCGGGTCTACACCAGACAGAACCCTCCTCCTTGTGCTGTGCATCAGCGCTACAACAGAACCTTACGGAAATTATTCGCCTAACAAATATACACCAGCAAAGAGTTGGGAGTAGGCAGGAACAGCCAACATGTTGAAAATGCTCTTTGGATTCAGAAAATTGCTAACTTTGCACTACAGTAGAAAAACTCTGTGATTTTGGTTTATATGAATGTGTATAGGGTTTACAGAGGCATAGATCAGGGACTGAGCAATCCTAGGACATAGATCTGCACACTAACACAGAGAATCAAGTCAAAAAAAGCTACTGCAGTTGTTGAAAAGATCACAAAACCTAGGGATATGAATACTAAAAAACTGAAGCTGTTTGTAGTCTTTTTATTTTAACATTTTTGAGTGGAGAGTCAAATTCAGTGATAAGTCAGTGATCAATAATACTCAATCTTAGTGGAACATTTTGACAGGACCCACAATAACGTCAGAGCTTCTCAGCAGAAAATACACTTCATAAATAACAGTTGGGGGACTGTATAACAATACCAGTTAGAATTAACAAAGTTTGCATTTAAGATTAAAGAAAAAAAAAACTGAGGATGAATCACTGTCACATTTTATATTTATGAAATTCTAGGTTTTTTTCTCGAATAAAATACATCTGTTCAAGCCACGTTTTTGTGTGAGCAACGGACAGACTGAGAGGATATACCTCGCACACAAATCTATAACCCATGTGAATTTGCCCAGTGTTGGAAAAAAGGATTTTTATCTTCTGATCTTCCCATTAGGATCCTTCCAAATTTTTTCTGCAGCCATCACTAATTCGTGAAAAATGTACAGAGAAAACATGACATTTCTGATTTGTATATTTGTGTGTATGGTGAAGGAGGTGGATTTTTTTAAATGACTTGGTCCCCTTTAGCAAATTTTTTAACCCAAGTCTCAAATTACTACCGATCTTAAGCAACCTACCATTTCCTTACTACTCTACCACAACGCACTGAAACTGACTGAGGGCTCCAGGAGCTCGCTTTCCCGCAATTACGCACGAGATACTTAGTAAGTGTTCCCACTGAACTGGTAAGCGTTCACACTGAATTGGCAAGCGTTCACACTGAACTGGTAAGCATTCACACTGAATATTTACGTGCTGAGGAGAGAGACAAGGTGTTTCCCTGGTACAAGAACTTTTAACTGAATCTTGGAACAGCTTCAGAGAATTCAGCACCCCAGGAACTATAAACAAGTTCTTGATACAATTTCGAGCATTGGACAAAGACAACACACAACATTTAGCTAAAAAGGGCCACGTGCCTGTTGCTTCAACAATCTGTGAATCTATTCACAAAACTTCATATCAGGATTCTACAAAATACTGTTGAATCTATTGAGTGATTAAACAATTATTTTAATTCAGAGAAATAATTTACGCAATATTATAAAACCTCTATAAAAATAGAAAAGGCATAATAGTTAAGTAATATACACAATCTGGACAATGGTTTCTCTTCCATTCCCATAGAAACATTAAGACCCTGTAGGCCTCAAGTATTCACTGCCAATCCCTTCCTCGCTATGATAAATATTTACCAATAATCAACCATGAATACAATTTCAGTGTACAGATTAACTCAGCCATACTGAACTAGATTATATTTAGGGATTCAGTGTTAGTCTTAGCAAACCCACACTGAGGTGAATCTCTACTTTTGGTGAGGAAGAAAAAAGCAAGACAAGAACGGGGTAAAATATGACAATTGATTGCTTTGTCATTTCTTTGCACAAGATGTATAAAATTTGTTGGAGTGAACACAAACTGAAGAGGCCAAGTTTGACTGCTTTTTTCTTCTTTTTTCACTTAACTTCAGACATCACACTCAGGATGCGCTTATTGCTGAAAGCATACATCATACACTGAGGTGGAAGATTTTTCTACACAACCACCATTACAACTTAAAGACTGGGCAGCCTCCTGAACAACAGCTGCCATTGCGTTATATGCAATACTTTGGGTTTTAAGGTAATCTCCGTGGCACAATGCAATTTCAGCTGCGGATAGTAAATCAGTATAAATACTTTGGGGGGGGGGGGGGGGGGGGGGGGGGGGGGAATAAAAGTTGACGAATCAATCATCAACATTGAGGCTATAAGGAACAGCATCACCACGTATGCGTGCATGTGTGTGTGTGTGTGTGTGTGTGTGTGTGTGTGTTTGAGCGCGCGCGCGTGAGAGAGAATGTATACAACATAGTCTTCTTTATTGGTTTCATGCAGCCCATAATGAATGCTCTAAATTAGTGATATTTGTTACATACTCAGCTATGATGTGTCAAGGCATTTGTTGTAAGTTACTTTCCTCTGACCAAAGTGAGTCAATCCTGAGAGTAAGTCTGATATCCCTTAGCACCTACGTCTCAGTCAACCAACTTGTGCTATACATGAATGACATCTAACGAAGTATCAATTATCATCAGAGTTCCCCAGAGAAAAAAAAAAAGTCTAGCTTCACATCAACCCATTATGAAAACGTAGCGATATTCAGAATAAATAAATAAATAAATAAGACAAACGAAATAAATAAATTATTTTTAAAAAGGCATCTATGAAAATCAGTCTAAAGGGAAACAGTATGGCCTTCCAGACTGCTCCGAATCACGGTAATAGAACGATTATCTTTTGCATCTATGCAGCAGATTCTATTTCCTCCAAATTCTATTTCAAAGGCAGCTTAGTAGGAGGCATCAGTTAGAGTGTCCACTTATACTGTTAAGAGTCTACAGTGAAAACACAACATGAAAACCTACAGGGATGTGATGGAGATGAGAGAATGGATGACTATGGGACCGAGAGCACTCAGTGACTGGCTTTCATTGTGCAATATTCTTTGATGCAAGATTTGTACACAGCAAACATGTAATATGGCACCAAATTGGCAGGGAAATAAAATCAAAACAAACGAAAAAAAACAAAACAAAACAAATCTTAAACCTAAACAATTGAAAAGAATCTCAGCATAACAACCTCATCATTTTGCATGTTGCTTTCCTTTTTCTTTTTGATGGTTGTTAAGAAAGAAGATATGTAGAAAAGCAGGAGGAGTGAAGGGATAGCAGGGGGGTTAAGGAGAAGGGGGTGGGGGTGGGAGGATTTTTGACTTTCCGAGGTCATACTCCACTTACCAGAAACACATTTTCAAACCAAGTCCATTTTAGAGTTAAAGCACTCAATATGGCTTGCTGTCATTTTTGGATCGTTTCAGTTGAACCTTCAGTCGCTTCATCCCGATCTGAAAACCGTTCATGGACTGAATGGCTGCCTGGGATGAAACTGGATTGTCGTAACTCACAAAGCCTGCAAGAAAAAACCAAAAACAGGTACCCATGACTGCCATCAAGCCCGAGTGCTGGTGTAGGCCACACATTGTACCAATATCACAAAAAAAATTTGCTGTTCAGATAGCTTCTGGAGGAGGAAATACTTCAACTATCTATCTGTATGAAAGAAACCGCAAAAACACTCAAATTCAAACGGATGCATTAATCTTACAGTTACAATTTTACAGTTTACAATTTTAGGTCAAACCGATTCACCAAATCAAAATGAAGCCACTGCCCAAGAGTAAGACTTTCAGCAACTTACCAAAACACTTGCTGAGGTTGGTCTGTTTGTCTATGAACACCTTGGCTGAGATGACATTGCCAAAAGGCATGAACATCTGAAGCAGATCCTGGTCACCAAACTCCTGTGGCAGGTGGTAAATGAACAGATTCGCACCCTCTGGGCCTTGAGAGAACAATTGAAGGAAGTGGAGAGGACAGAGAGGAAGGCCGTGACCGAGACAGAGGGGAGGAGGACAAAAAAAAAAGAGAGAGAGGTGCAATCTGAACATAACACACATTTTCTATTACAGAACCCCCATTGTGCTACTAGCAATGACTTTTTGGAGTTGTATAGTGCAGGGGATCATGTGGCAGTGATCTAGTTCTCATCAATCTAGGTTTAACAGGAATAATAAGATGGTGTAACTGTTATTGAAAATAGTGATTATGAACTCTTACCGGTGCTTCGATTGTCACTTCCTTTTGCAGCACATTTAAAACCAAACAGAATCCTTAGCTGAAGGTGATAATACACAGTCTATGGCAGACATGATCCTGCCTGCCAACACTGAACATCACTACTTCCACCATTTTAATCTAAACTATTTTCGTATTAAATGTAAATGGTTAGTTGGTTAGCAGACTTCCTTAAATAAGCATAAGTGAATCAGTGCTGGTAATATGGTGAAGATGGTTCTGCATGACCAAACCCTGCCTTTGTTGAGGACCTCCCCTACCCCCTAAACCTCAAACCCAAGACTTTACACTCCTATTAAACTGCGTCATGGTTCCTGCCCTAGATACCCCAGGGATCTGGGCATACAGATCCCTGTCTTTCACACTTTCACTGCTTTACCACAGCACGCACCCAAACCCTTCTTAGCCCATCGTTTAACATCTGGTTCAGTACCCCGAGCCTGTGTGTCACCGATCGACTTACCTTCCTTCTGGCTGCCAGCCGCGCTGATGCTCTGCTGGGACAGCAGGCTCTGGTTGTAGAGGCTGGGCAGGGCCGCAGCGGCATACTGCTGGATGCCGGAGTACGCGGCCTGGGTGAGAGCCTCCATGGTGGAGCCAGAGCCGTTGGACAGACTCCCACTGCCCAGGCCGCCGTTGAGCGCAGCCATGCCTGAGCACAGAGAACAGAGCACAGTCACTCACCCGCCCAGCTGCTACTGCACAGACAACTGGTGCTCTGGCAATGTTTAGGTGCACATGTGCTGAACACGGGGCCAGCATAGCAAACTTAGCATAATCATCTGGAGCTATGGTTAAACACAAACATGATAATAAACAAAACACTCCGCTCTACTCAATACCACCGATTTTGTATTTCAAAGTCAAAAGTCAAAGAACACAATGTGATTCAGCAAAAGAAATCTTGAATTTAAAAGGGATTTTAATCCTTAAGCCCCAACAGTACATGCCAGATTAATCAGAAAGCTGCAGAAAACCTGGCTTTGTGTTTTTCCAAAATGTACAGGCCCTTATGCAAGACGATACATTTTTGAAAGTTTAAGTTTTCTTGTCCAAAAGTTAGATTTCGCTGTTCGACAGGAAGCCCTGGACCCGTGGGCCCTCCTCACCTGCCAGGGAGCTCATGTTGAAGCCAGAACCGGCACCAGCTGCCAGAGTCTGCAACGCCCCCAGAGAGGCCATGGGGTTGACGGAGGAACTGGTGCTAGAGGTGGGAGAGGAACCCGCTGTGGAGAAACGAGAAGACATGGATCAAAAGAAATTAAGAAACACAATGATCCATAAACATAAAGAATGCATACGCAATTAAAATAGACACAAATGACGGCCGTAGTGGAACGGGGTGGTTCTAAGCTTGGGAGCTTGTTAAAGCAAACAGGATGACTTTATAATTTTACATTTAAAGGACGCAAATACGCCTCATACATCTTCACAATGCTCAAACAACAACAACAAAAACTCAAGTCCAAACCCAACACAGTCGACAAATATTATATTTGATCTGACAGGAACAACTCGCTGGCTCAGGACACTCGGACCGCAAAAATGCAGCACACCACGTCCTGAAGAGCAGCGGGCTAGATATGCAAGAGAAACAAAACCAGCGAAGGAGTACAAAAGCTAGACCAACCCTTGCTGCCATCCCACGCAGATTGAGGCTGCTGTCCAGAAGGCGTACCTGAGCTGGTGAGCACACTCAGTGGCGAGCTGGAGGTGGTCAGGGCACTGCTGCCAGTGGGCGTGGCCTGCGTGGCGCTCGCTGCAGCCGCCAACGCAGCCAGGTTCTGCATCGCATTCAGACCTGCATGCGCACGCACGCGCACACACAAAAATGCACACACGCACGCAGACACACACAGGCAGGCGCAAAAACGCACACACACACACGCAGACACACACAGGCAGGCGCAAAAACGCGCACACGCGCACACACACACACACACACACACACACACACACACACACACACACACACACACACACACACACACGGCTGTTTTAAAAATAATTTTTAAAAAAGTATTTCGGACAAACCTAGGTACCAGTACTTCCCATGTGTAAAAGTATTTCGGACAAACCTAGGTACCAGTACTTCCCATGTGTAAAAGTATTTCGGACAAACCTAGGTACCAGTACTTCCCATGTGTAAAAGTATTTCGGACAAACCTAGGTACCAGTACTTCCCATGTGTAAAAGTATTTCGGACAAACCTAGGTACCAGTACTTCCCATGTGTAAAAGTATTTCGGACAAACCTAGGTACCAGTACTTCCCATGTGTAAAAGTATTTCGGACAAACCTAGGTACCAGTACTTCCCATGTGTAAAAGTATTTCGGACAAACCTAAGTACCAGTACTTCCCATGCGCGCGCACACAAGACTGACATGGAAGGTTTTGCTTTCCTCCGAACTCAAGGGCCATATAAGTGAAAGCTGCAGTAGCATGAGAGTTAACAGGACATCATGTTGGAGAACTGCCCCTACACTAGCGATGCTGGGGCTTCCCTTTGCAGCGAGGGGGCAAATTTCCTCTTCTCCAAACCGTTGGAGAGAACGGAGAGAATGAGCCGTTTGCTACAGGAGTTTGGCGTGACTCAGGGGGAAGGCTAACCAGAACATCAGTGGTAGATGCAAAGCTAAGCAATTTTCCAGGTGCAAAATGAATGAATGAAAAAGCACTCATTTTCACAGTTGACACTCACGCGCATGCACACACACACTGTTACCCCAAAGGGCCAACTAACTGCACAACAGCCAGAACACACATTTAGCCTCCCGAGTGGCCCTCTTTATCATAATGACACTCCGTCAGGGGGCGGAGTCTCCATCATGCTACCATCAATGGCATAACACCGCATTAACCCACATATCCATCTTAAACGGATCATTGGATAAATCATAAGAACATACAGGGGGTTTTGCATGTTGAGTCAATAAGAACTTAATGAATTAATTATTTCAAATAAAATAAAATGATGAATGGCCAGAATCCTCACATCATACAAGTTTATGTCAGATCCGGGCAATGTTAGACATCTGTTTCCCCAATATTAGCGTTAAGAATATCTTAAATGAGGGGAAGTGTGGTCAGCGCAATGTTCAGTCTAGCATTTAAAGATTATCTTTCTTCTGCACTGCTTTGGGGAAGCCCAGACCTGATCATCAGTATCTGCAACTAGAAGTAAAACACATGCGCTGTGCTCACCTGACATGGGGTGGAGATTGTTGAGCGCATTCCCAGAGGAGGCAGACTGCTGCAGGAGCTGCAAATAAAGCTAGACATTACACCAAAACAGAGAACACAGAGAGAGTCAGGACTGCATCCAGGTCTGTGAGCATAGGAATGAGAGAGAGAGAGAGAGAGAGAGAGAGAGAGAGAGAGAGAGAGAGAGAGAGAGAGAGAGAGAGAGAGAGAGAGAGAGAGAGAGAGAGAGAGAGAGAGAGAGAGAGAGAGAGAGAGAGAGAGAGAGAGAGAGAGAGAGAGAGAGAGAGAGAGAGAGAGAGAGAACGCATGGGGAAGATAAAGAGGGAGGGAGGGAGCATGAGGGAGAGAGGCAGGCAGAGTTGGGGGCTAAAAAGAGAGAGAATGATAATGGTCAAAGAAAGAGTACAGGAGTGAAGGAAGAGTGAGGAAGAGATAAAGGGCAGGTGATGGGAGGTTAGGGATGAGAGAGAGGAGGAACAGAAGAAAATGTTAGGGATGGGAGAAAAGAGGAACAGAAGGAAAGAAAGATTTCACAGCACACCCATGGAGCAGCTCTAACACGTTCACATAGGACTCCATATCTATACTGGCCTAGAGAGACAGCCAATCAAACGGCTCTGTGGGATCTTTTATGAAGCCAATCAGGAACAAGCAAGATGTTTTGTGATGCCAGATTGGTTGTAAAGTGGGGTGGGGTGGCCCAACATAGATCTGAAGTCCAGAGCAAAAATACATTTCAAACAGTGAAATAAATGTGTGTACCTGATAACTGTTGTAATACAGTTCAAAATTATCTACTTATAAATCAGGCAAGAGAGCATATCACCTAAATTGCCATGAAGTGATGTATTAAAATGCATTCTAATAACTGCATGCTGTACTGCTAAAAGAACTGCATTCCATTTGCTGCATGTTTTAAACCCGTTTCAGCTCAAATACATCTTATGTGCACCACATCACATGCAATGCTGCAGTGCCCACGACAGCCTCCCCACTGCCCAGACAGCAGGCTCCATAACGATGGCAGAAAGGCACACCAGCAGATATGTGGATCAAACTGACACAAGGTCGTGTCAACACGCAGTCTCGAGCAGCGGGGAGGAAGGGGCGTGTGTGCGTGAGCGTGTGTGAGCGCATGCGCCGTGCAGGCTACTCACTGCGAGGTACTGGGGGCCGAGGGAGTTGAGCCCGGTCAGGTTCCCCCACATGGAGGCAGCGTTGAGCTGCTGCATCTGTTGCTGGAGCTGCTGGGCCATGCGCTTCTGTTCTTTGTCCTTCTGCGTGTCCGCAAACTTCACCACGATCGGAGACGAGCAGCCCTGACCAACAACGCACACTTTTTCAGGCACTCAAACGAACAACTACAGGGCTGAACAGGCACGCGACTTCAGACAGAGGAGGGGGAGAGAAATTCTAGGGATTTGCTGTGGCTATTACAAAAGCAGGAGCTAAGATTACGGTTGCAACAAGGACACGGGTGTGGTTGAGAGTACCTCCATGGTCTGGGACTGATGCATGGATTTAATGGCAGACTGGGCCATCTGCCTGGCTGTGAATGTGATGAAGGCACAACCTAAAGAGAGCAACAGAGAATGAGGGGGTTGGGGTGTGGAAAAGAAGCTCATTAACAAGACTCCCCCCCCCTGTTAATTATTCAAATGTACTTAAGATTAATTTAAATGACAAAAATACACTTTTGCATTTGAATCCAGACATGTTCACGTTTCAGAGAACGCATTCATAACTTGTGGGGCATCGCGTTGGCTTTTAGACATGGAGCAGAGGTCGAGGGGTGTGTGTGTGTGTGTGTGTGTGTGTGTGTGTTCAGCTCACCCCGGCTCAGCCCATCGGGTCCCCGGAGGATACGGCACTCTTCAATCTGACCGTACGGGGAAAACATGAGTCGGATGTCGTTCTCGTTGCACTTCTTTGAGATCATCCCAATGAACAGCTTCCTGTCTTCTACCGCTGAAACAGCACATGAAAAGGAGACTTTCGGCATTCGCACTTATTTTAACAGCTACCATAATGTAGCTCAATCACCCCAAAGCCAATGTGAGACATGGGAAAGTTGTCTGAAAATGAAACTGCATCAAGCAAGATGCGTAGTGAACTAATACGATAAAAATTATGTAGTGGGTCCCTATTTAGAAAAGCGAATTAACTACATGACCAGCTACCTATTAACTAGCAAGAGTTCTGTCATATAACAGTATTTTATACAATGTAAAAGTGTCACAATCACAGGACTTGTAAGCTCCATTTCATTCTTGGGAATCTCAAGACACAGGAGAAGCAAGTTTCACGTTGACCACTTATTCTGTGGGAGAGTGAACACTGTGCCTTTCACATACATCAACACCTAGTGCCCCTGGGGCAAATATGGGTTAGAATTTTGCCCAGGCTACAAAGAGAGCGAATTCAGTAGCACATCCCTATCCCATCGTCTAGTTTCCCCTGACTGTAGTCGCAAATCTATTAATATACTTACAATTGTTCTTTTCACTGTCTGCTGGCTTCATCTGAATGGGATGATGCATCTGCCATGCAAGAGAGTGTGCGTCAGACATTCTGAACAATACTTACAAACACGTAACACTCACGTCCCCATTAACTGGGAAGGTACCAAGAATGTACTAACCCCTGGAAGAATTTTCATGTTGTGAAGAGCATTTTGTGCTTCTAATGCCGATTTACGTGAGTAATATGTGACGAAGCAACAACCTGCATAAAGAGGAGCGGAAAAATTAAAACTACGAACAAAGCGCCTGTACAATCTCACCAGTTCGGTAGTATCCAGACACCACAGAAATGAATTGCCTGGTTCAGGACCAGAACACCAAGTTTTTGAAAATGTATTATGATGGTTTTTTGGTTTTGTTTTCAAAGTCAGCAGTACTGAACCTTTGCTCTGTGGAGGGTTCTGACTCCGGTCTCGGAGAACGTTGATTTCGTAGACAGAACCATAGGGCTCAAACAGCTCCCGAAGCTGCTCCTCTGACCAGGCCCGCGGGATCTGACCCACAAACATCTTTATGGCGTCGATATCGGGCTGGTCTGGGTGGTCCAGAGTCCCATTCATCTTCTTGGTTCTGAACAGAAACAGAAAAGGCTCTTTCAGAAAACCCTGTCACATACAGCGATTGAGGTACAGTACACTATGAGAAGCACAGTTGATGCACACCATTTGATGGCTAGGGTTGGGTACTACTAAAGTTGGTCCTTTTAACGGTACTGACTGAACTACCTCAATACTACAGAGTAAAGATTCATGTCAAAATACTCTAAGATTTCCTTTCTTTGATGAATACGTCAGAAAGATCATCTCATTTAAAAAGGTTGAGGAGAATCCTTGAAATGTGTCCGATACAGGAGTCCTTTTTTAGCCAAATTCTGTGGATGCACTTATCCTTAACGTATCCTTGCAATTGCCAACTTTGACATCTTCTGGTAATTAGCTGGCTAATTGGATAAGTTGCTGGAGAATTTTTCGGATGACGTTAGTTCATACATTTTTTACTAGCGAGTTGAAACTCCTTACCAGTATGCTAACAGTAACATGTGACATTTTTAAAAGTATGGCTCAAGTCTTAATATGAAATCAATATTACAGTTAATTAAAGTAAATTTTTCAATGTACAAATACTGGGAAAGTAATGATCACAGCCTCACAATGACAGTAACCAAGGCAGCTTTGCTACAATGTTAATAAGACTTCTACATAGCTTTAACAAGGTTTCACTTGTTTTCATAATAAAAAATATATTACATCATTGGTATCAGCTTTTCTATTTTTACTCTTTAAAAATATATATACACAAAAGGATTTCTGAAACCTTCCTGTCTGCTACAACTCCTAGATTTGGCAATAGATCAAATCTATAGCTATTTATATATCAGGTTAAAATATCTTCACCCCCAATTGTATCCAGGAGGCCAAATGATATATATATATATATATAAGACCAATGTATTCACCCACTGCACATTCAATGCCTGTGAAGCATCAGGATTTTGCCATTTCCCCTCAGTAGTATACACATGACAAACCAATATATTCTTATCAAAATTATTTTAATGAAGGTAGATTATTGGGCAATTAAGTACTTTACAGTATTGGGTAGTGTTTTAATTGCATTAATTAGATCATAAAGTAATGAATGTCTGCTTACTCATCTGTGAAGTTGCCATGTAATTATTGTAACTGGGACAAATTAGTTCTATAGCTGGAATAATGATTTGCCATTGGCATTACTGAGGTCATAAATTTGTCCATGAGGATTGTGACATTACCTGAATACAAAAAAAAAGCCATTTTAACCAAACTCCAGTTCTGAATGTGGTGTTTGATAGGTGTCCTTCATTCTAATAGCTACCTTAATGCCAGGCTTGCCATATTTTAAAACTAATAGCAGAATGATGCAGTGATGTCAAAACCCGTTCAGATTCTGAACCACAGACATGTCACCTCAGGACCAACTGGTGGATTCAACCATGTTATCAAGGCCGTAGAAAAAAAGTTAACGATAAGTGAATGTATATATAAATATTTGCCACATGCCATCATAGGTCAGATTAGGCATGTAAATGCATCAATAATATTAGTTTGTAATTGTAAAGTTGATTACCTTCTAGACCAGGGGTGGCCAACCCGTCATAGACCAAGAGCCACTTTTCTTACTGTGTTACGGCAAAGAGCCACATCGTACATGGGCGAGTGTAAATTATTAGCTGTGAAGACAGTCAAATGCGTGTTTTCCACTACGCCGGTTTTAAAAGTATTAACGGCTCGCTAGGCTTGTAAACTAACCGCGCACCACGAAAATGTAGCAGTGTGTCGCCCCGTTTGTGCAGGTGAGCCCGCGGACCGGCTGGGGAGCCGCATGAAACCAGGCAAAGAGCCGCATGCGGCTCGCGAGCCACGGGTTGGCCACCCCTGTTCTAGACAAAGGACTAATTCTGAGTGGGGAACCCAGCACGATTACAACATGAGACAAAAATGGCAATTGCTAAATTTGTTAAAGAACAGAAGAATATACTAGTTGTTGGAGGTAGACTTGCTATAATTAGCCTGAAGAAAAAACTAAACATATAAACAAAAACAAACACTGGCAGTGCACAACTCACTGCATTATCATCATGCACCAACATTTGTATATACATGATGGTATCTGTGAAATTAGCACTAGCTAGCATGGAATTGTGTATAGAAAGAGTAGACCATCTGGAGGTTACATTACGACAATCAACCACAAAAACACTTGATGACATGGTGCAGATATCAAAGATAATATGCCAGTGTTGTGAATTTTATTTCTTTTTTTCCTTTCCTATGTTTCGGTCAGTGTTAAAGTGGTTTAGCCTACAACTGTCTATACTGCCCTTTAATTGAATTCAAACCTCTCAATTCTCAAAACCGGTATGCTTTTGCCTTCAATACAGAAGTTTGACCAAAAATATTTTAATACTATTTTTATATACACTACACTATATTCGAATAAGGCCTTAAATGACTTAATTGCCATTTAGTTAGTGAGTCTCTCTGTTGAAGAGATTGACCAAACTGAAGCTGTAAAGCACGTTCAACATGACTATTGGAACAACGGCCTCTTCCACTCTCCCACATTCACACTATTATGTAGACGCCTTTGCCATCACGTGAAATACAATTCTACACATCACCCTGCATCCCACTATACAAACATTGAACTGTACTTCAACACATTGTTCTAATACCAGAGCATGTAATGACCATGAGCACATTATGATCATCACTCGGACCCTTTTTAACAAAATGCCAGCACAAGATTCATCTTGCACAGCCCAGCAGGAAGTGTATGTAGACACACAGAGTGATGAATGTGAGCTTAATGAACTGGAGTGAAGTACTCCTGATTTAACCTCAGCTTTGTCTGAGCCACGACATGACTGACTGGTCTACCCTAAAAGCAACATGGTAACTCACTCTATGGGTTCAACAGGCATGGCTGACGGTCAACAGCTCAATGGAGTTCATTGATCTGTGAGAAATGGCTAATAAACCCTTCTTTCAACACATTACCCAGCATCAAGAACTTGTTCAAACAAGGGGATTACACAGTAAAATAGACAAGGAAGAAAATGAAGTAGGCAGTGGCAGTCTGCATTAAGAGTTTTAAGGCTGTTCTGAGGCCTTAGACATTGGCCATACACCATAGATGTTATAAGTAGACATTAAAATGAACTGCCACATGCAGTCTTAGCTTACTGGGCCATAGTAAAGAACTACTAGAACATCTTTTGATGATTTTAGACACAGGCATGTCTAAAACACTGCCTCAGCAACACAGCCATGCCTGTCCATAGCATAAGCAGCTAAAGAGATGCAAGCACACCCTTACACGCATGCACACGACTGTGGCATCAATTCTGCATCACGAATACAAAAATGTAGGGATGCACCGAAAATTCGGCCACCGAAAATTTTCGGCCGAAATGGCTTAAATTTGCATTTTCGGTTTTCGGCCGAAATACTTTCATCACCGAAACAACACGGCCGAAACAATGTGCTGTGATGACGCGAGCAAAAATCGCCACCTGCACGCGCTTATTTGGATAAAGCTAGCAAAAAAGGCAAAAGACATTACACCAAAAATTATGGAACTCGTTGCCTTAGACGATCAGCCGTTCTCTGTCGTAGGGATTTCGTAGGCTAATAGAGCACATTGAGCCCCGTTATGTTTTGCCGAGCAGACGACATTTCTCAGAAGTGTGTTTACCCGAGCTGTTTAATGTTGTTGCAACTCACGTCACGTTTTTATGAGAGAATTTATATTTATCTTTCAGGCCAGTCAGTTATAACTAAATTTAACTCGTATAAAATACATATATTTATCCTCTAAGATAAAAACGGTCTGCAAGCGAGTTTAATTTAATTAGTGGTCGGCCGTTGTCAGCGGTATCGCCGTTAACGGCCCACCACTAATTTTATTTTATAATATGCATTACTGTAATGTCAGTGCTAAATAAATATATACAAATCAAATTTTGTAGTTGATTTATTCTTTGAATAGCAATGCCTTGATTTTAGTGAGGTTAGCCATAAATCCAATGTTACTAATAATTGGCATAATAATAATAATCTTTATTTGTATAGCACCTTTCATACATACATGTAACTCAAAGTGCTTTATGTATTTCGGTGTTTCGGTTTTCGGCTTTCGGCCTTGGTTTCCTCATTTTCGGTTTTCGGTTTCGGCTAAGAATTTTCTTTTCGGTGCATCCCTACAAAAATGGCACTTTTTACTAAATATATTTCACTACTAATGCTTTTATGATTCTACAGGATGTAGAACTCACAAATCGGATCAGGCAAAATTCACAATGACATTTCACCCTCCCTCCGTCTTACATCTCGCACTACAAAAGCACAGAAAGCAGCACAAACAAGGACCTTTCAGAGACAACACAATACTGACCCAAGCACCACGGCTTTGATACAGTCAGCAATTAGTGGCCCTGTTCAGGGATCAATTGTTCCCAGGTGAGGGATAAAGCTCAAGCCAGGAAGAACAAAACATTTGCACCGTTGAAGCAAGACGGAAGAGGTTTCTTTCCCTACATCAGACCAAGACCTCAAGCTGTGCACAATCCCTTGACACTCCGATACCAGGAGAACTTCTGCTTGCTAGCGCATCTTGAACAAGTGCAAACACCCCCACAGCACACACGTTAAGCAATGCAGTGCGTGTTTGATACAGGCAACAGACAATACTGAAGAAAATGTTAAAATACAAGTGCAGTGTGATTCCTTTGATATAAAAACAGGCTTAAGAGGCACCTTCAAGAGAATAGCGCAGGGCTGTCCAACTGGGCTTTACGTTAGTAATGCATGATTATGAATCTAAATTGCACCTCTGGCATCCATTAAAAAGCAGCAGTTCATTTAAAAGTCATTGTTCCGCTTCATCGTTCTGTTGCAAAGACAGCACAGAAATGAACAAAAGAAGTGTGGGTGATTATGCAAGCCCACAGCTATCTCTTCCCTCTTAATTGTTCTGTATTGTTAAATCTATTCTTTCCTTTAAGTTGTGCAGTCTTTTCAAACCTAAACTCATGCTTAAGTACATGGTATTGCACACATTTCAAGTGCAATATCACTACCCAGACATGTATAGAAACTGAGCAGCACTGTCTGGAAAAAATGTATGTCTATGTGTGTGTTTACACAGACCATTGTCTGGTTACTGCCCTAGGTGAAGTTCAGGAAAATTATTTACATATATTCAGATGTTTAGGCCCAGTAAAATGACCAGGACAAATAACATTACACACGTATTTGCATGTACTTTTATGGCAGTGTGGAAACAGTGGTATGTTGAGTAAAAAAAAAGTGTTATGATATCCCAGAATGGCTGTGATGCAGTGAGCCCTTGGCATTATGGCTTCACTGTTGTCACCTCCTCCCCCCTCAGAGAAAAGTGCTTTTACTGGTTATTTCGGCTAAAATAACGGGTTAATCTTTGACTGTGAAGAGTTTATCTGTAAACATTTAAACATTGCATTTAACAAGTGAGTATCTCAATTACAATGTGTAACAATAGTCTGCAACAGTTAAATATTTCTGTCTAGATCATGCCTGCCTAAGACAAAATAACCTACTTTCAGGGTCATTAACTTTTAAGTGCCGATTCAAGCACTTGTTACACTGATGCAAGACAAAACCTCAACGGAAAAAGTGCCTGGTATCAACAGCAATGAAAACTGAAACACTTGCATGTGTGTAAGAGAAAAGAGACCAAAATGTAGACAGACATCATGTGACAACTGATGTTCACAAAATTTATACTCACAACATGTTTGGAAGCTACAGCCAGAAATGTATACCAACATTTACATTTTACATTTACATTTTTACGGCATTTAGCAGACGCTCTTATCCAGAGCGACTTACAAAGTGCTTTGCATCTGATCACAGAATTCATCCTAAGTAATAGTACGGATAGGCCAGAATTCAAGATACCCTTGAGTCAGACTACTACTAAACTACAGGAGTCAATGTCATTACCTAGTGTTTTGCAAGTTAAACGTTTACCAAGAGGCACAAATAACCATAGACAGACATACAACACCAAGCTAAAACACTGAATCCAGGTACAGACTGGGAGGCCATACTCACACTGCACTTGAGCTCAGACTGCAGTGGTCCACCAACATCTCTGGCAGAAAGTCAAGCTTAAAGGACGCCATTTTCCCAAGCCCCAATCCGCCACTGTTTCTACACCACGCCACGGTGGTCAGGTGCGATAGGCAAACCTTAAATGAAGCCTCGGCAAAACAAAAAACTCCAGCCAAGTCCAGGGAGCGCAGGACTCTCAACACCAACGAATGCAACGCCAGCACAGGTGCCTGCTAACTGACCCGTTTCTCAGGACTCAAAGTGCCTGCGGAGGGGACGAGAGTGCAAAACCCAAAACGCAGGACCACCAGGAAACAAAAATAAGAATCACCCCCCAAAACTGAGTATTTGAAGAAGACACAACGAAGTCAGATGAACATGGGGCTACAGGACACAGCATGCTGGGTGAGAACACAGAGCCGCCACACCAATGGCGCAGGGACTGATAATGGGGCCGGGGCTTGGCCGGGCCACTGAAAACAGCTCCCCCGTTACCACAAAGGAAAATGCTGATGGCTGGGGACTTGTTTTGTGAGCATTTCTCTTAGCCAAGCAAAAGAGAGTGCAGCGTCAGGTAAACAGTGTGTCAGGTCGATTCTGATAAGCACGCGTGATTGGCAGGAATGAATGGACAGCAGCGTGGCAGTGGTAATCCCTGTACCGATACCCTCCCGGACAAAACCATGTTCCAGTACTGCGCCACCATCCACAAGCCAAACCAGGAGGAAAGTGGGGAAAAAACAAGACACTTTCACTGTTAAGTTTAATTAGAACGTTATGGGTCAAATAAACATCAGCATTTTTTTTTTTTTACTATAACGCACCAATCCCTAAAGGCTGGCTATGGCAATCAACTCGTCATTACTGACCAACGTGACATCTGGTGGCCCAAGTCACTAGGCATATTTTAATGTCAAAGGGGGAGGGAGAAAGAAGGATGAAAGAGGAGATCAGTTTCCTTTCCAGTTCACAGCAAGGAGGGAGGGGGGAAAGGGGGGGGGGGGGGTTACTCTTCCAGGGCAAAAGAGAGGTATAATGAGCGAGTCCTTACCCCCCAAGAGTAGATACCTCCACAGCAGTGTGGGGAAGCTCGCACTGAGACTGCCCATGCTGTGCGGTGGTCAGGTAAAGAGCTTCAGCGTCGATGCTATCCATCCAGTGCCTTTGACAAATGCTACAGAAAGACACCAGACAGTACAGGACACACACACACACACACACACACAAACACAAACACACAATCAGACTTACACACAGGAGAATACAAAAACAAACAGAGGGAAAAAACCTCACAAAGAACAAGACACAAGTGGGGACATAACAGACAGCATGCAAGGTGTTCAACGACATGCCCAGTGGACAAGACAACCGTGCAATCTAAGCTGCGATGGAAAACCCACAAGTGGAGATGAAGTCTAAAGATTAAAGTGCCGTGGGGCAACGCTTACTCCAGTTTCACCATAAACCAAGAGCCAAAGACGTCTGATAAAGGACAGGATAAATGCCAGGGTTTTCCTGGAAGCACGCCAGCAACAATCAACAGGTTCATAATGATGCTTTGCCATCAACAAGACACAGATCAATGCACTCTAGTGTACTGTGAGGACGACCCACAGTGCATCAGCAAGCTCTTCGCAGGAAGGAACTCCGATTTCGGCTCTCCCCCAATAAGGTGGCTACAAAGGAGTCGTGCATTACCTATGGGGTATGATGGCTGCTTCCTACTCGGACAGAGCACCCAGCAGGGCACATGATCGTATCATGACAGTACTGCAGTTACTACTAGGGGTGCGGGAAATTTTCGATTGTTCGATGCATCTCTATGTGCAACATGGACGATTCAAAATCGATTCACAAATGACAACAATCGATTGTCTAGACGTTAGCTGCGCACATACCAAAGACGCAGTAAGAGCAGCAAATCCAGCAGACACTATAACTTACTAAAGAGGGTCTCGCACGCTGTCGATTCACGAGGTTGTGCACCTCTCGAGTTTTGTAACTTCACACGCGCCGCGCCTCAGCGCAATGAACAAAGTCATGTTTGCAGGGTTCATACACCTTTATAAGGTGGAATTAAAGCACTTGTACGTAACTTTCAAGGTCTATTTCTATATTTCCCAGCACGTTAAACTTAAGTTAAATATTTATACATGTACTCGAAATGATTCGAAATACATTAAAATTTGCTTTGTGCTTAACTCTCTCAACTTTCATAGCGAAGGATTTGCGTCCGTATTCAGTCGTTGAGAACCAGGGCTTTCGCGCCCTGCTGCACACATTGGAGCCGAGATACAGCGTCTCGTCTAGGACATATTATTTTTCAATATTTAGTCTGAAGTCTTGGAATCTTTATTTTTATATAAGGAATGCGTTTAAGTTAGTAGCTATTCAAAATATGCTGAAGTGTACAATCATATTTTTTTTAATTAAAGCTGATGGCACAGAATTCTGAATGTGTGTATGAAAAGTTGTTTGTGATTTTGGTAAATTTCTGATTTTGTCTGAGTTCTATACTCAGGATACTGTTTTAAGTCAGCTGCTAGCACATAATTCTACTCGTGTGGAAGCTGTGGTTTTGGTACCATTTGTTTGTTGTTTGCACATAATTTTGGTTAAGAGTTGGCATTTGCTGAAATCTGTTAATTTACTGCAAACATGCTGCTACAGGTGCACTTTTTCAGTTTGTATTTCTTTGTTCAGTTCTCTGGAGTGTGGCCTTGTGCTTGCCATATTGCTTTCGTTTGATTAAATATAAAATAAAATGGGAGTTTTAAAATGGAAATAAAATTGAAGTTAATTCATCATGGATTGCTACTACCAAGATGCATCAATAATCGTTTTATAATCGAATCGCAGACCTCTGAATCGTAATCGAATCGTAGAGTGCTTGGAGATTCCCACCCCTAGTTACTACATGGCTTCATGTTGTGTAAGTGCAATTCTGTTGTGACGTTGATTAAAAGGTAAACGTGAATTACAAAATGCAGTAAACTGCTCACATTGCATTGATGACAACTGCTCATCGATAATTTATGTTCCTATAGTTAAAGTGACATTGAGCAGCTGTGTAGTTCTTGGCTCAATGACTACAGAGACCTACTGTTATAATGACAGCTGGATGACACATGTCTTCATGGTTTGACTATGTAAGGTCACATAGGTTTGGGGTGGTTACATTACTCACCAAGCTACAGTCCCCATATTAAAGTTCTGAAATATTTCAATGCTCAGTCATCTGCAGATTTTCATGGAAAGCAGTAACCAAAGCATAAACTGAGAAAAGCAATAACTCATTGCTGTAGGACTATATACAGACAAGTATATAATAAGGACCAATCTTGTTGCCCTCGAAAAGGCTAAACAATAGCCAATTGCAAAACCAACATGAAAAAATTTAACTGCAGTCCTTCACGGTGACATGCTATAAGCTAGCCAGCCAACCAGCTGTACTGTTGCACCATTTAAATATGAAAACTGTTTTACTGCTGTATTAAAATATTTCATCAGCCAACACCATTTTTTAAAAAGAATTTCTATAGCAATGGCCGATGGCAAGTTTTTGGATCTGTATTTCCACTGCCTCCGCAATACAGCATCACTCTTTTATTGTGCTTGCCAATTTGTATTTAACTAGCTCATCAAACTGTCAATGTTAAACAGGGCACTTACAACACTGTATATCCCATTAAACTAATACACAGCAGTATGTGTGTGTATCCACCAAGCGATCCATCTGCCTGTCTGCTACATGGGTACAGTTAAATTTATGACAGTCAGGAATCAGGCTATTTAATAGGTGTGAAAGAGGCCTATACACAGGCAATGCACATCACGGCTATATGCACATAAGTAACCTGTGAACATCCTTTATACATATCCCCATGAAGCCGGTCTCAAAAAACGGCTGTTCACTACAATGTGATTGTAAAAACAGCAGCTGACTGGACCCTGGGTTCATTTTTTTAAGTTTCTAAATCGGCTGTAAAGTATCCCACTCAAATACAAGCAATTTGAGAATTTAACTTACACAAGAGTATTATTCAGATAATGTAAATTTGTAAAGCCTGTGAAGTGTTTTTAATGCACGTTTTTGATTGAACCATGAGCAGGTGCTAAGAACAGTGGTTCAAAGATTTTCCGGTTTACATGCAGAATCACTCACAATTATGAGTGTCTGCTCATCCATCGATCAAATATTCAGAACATGCATCAGACAACAAACTGACAGGCTGCGTGTAAAAACACTTGACAAGCACATCAATGCAAAAACATGTATAGGCTGCTGTGTTCATGTTCACTCAGAATAGCAGAATAGTGCAGATCAGAGGAAACCAAGCATCGGCCCAATTATGCACGTCACACTTCTCATGCACAACCCACAAGACGGCAAACAGTTCCATCTTGAATTTTAAATATGGTTGCAGAGAACAATGTTTAGCGTTATTAGGGCCTAAACATTTATACAGCAAGGAGATCCTGGCTCTTTAGCACGAAACAAAGAGTGCTGAACTCAAGGTAATGTTCATAACCAAGTGGACATGATCTAAAACAACATGGCGAGGTTTGACCTGAAATTCCATATCTCTAATGTAAATTAAAAAAAATAAGACTAACATTAATGTAAATATTAATGCTAATTTTTTTTTACGAGTTTCTGGAGTTCATCCAAAAGCCTCTGCGTACTTGGGGGGACCAACTGCAGCTTGGGGTGGCCCATGTGTGTATTTTTGGTGTGTGATTGATGGCACGTTTAGAGCCTGCACTCCGACACGCATGCCAGCATGAAGAGCATAAACATCTTCATTTCTACTCCCCCCCCCCCCCCCCCCCCCCCCACCACACACACACAGCTTCATAACATTCTACATCAACACAGTCAAACTCGAATCAGTACAGTCAGCCTGCAGCATCAGATAATGAAGGTGTTGCCACACAGGACTAAAATCCACCCACTGAGAACAGGCAAGCAGACCGGCAGCTACACATGAGGAGTGTGTATGTGTGTGTGTGCTGGTGCTGCACGTAACCAAGGAAACAGCTCATCTTTTATTTTAGAGGAGTAGCAGCCTTTAAATAGAACAACATCCAGCACATGCAGTCTCGTTTCATGCACGGACACTATACCAGCATTCATGTTGAGACCTACAGGCAGTGCTCACAAGAGGTGCAAGATGCTAACAAATGCACATGGTCATAGGAGTATCACACAGTCTATAATTAGCCACCATCATCCGTGCATTAACAGCACAAGGTGCCGTAATCATGGGGGAATTATGGAAATGTGAAAGAGAAAAACAAAGTTTGCCACTGGGATACATTAGGTAGGCTAGATAATTCTCAACTGTAACACTGACTAATTCTATGCTGATATCTTTTCCATTCAAGAGTCTAGACCAGTGGACAATACACAGGCCTGCAAACTGCAGGAGAAAACTAATGAGAAAGAGTGTCTGTGAAATAGACTTCTAACGTAGTGATCGGATTTCTGCACAATCTCTGAAATGGTGTGAGCAGAACCTTCTTATCCAGAGTGTCAAACAAAAAAAATTTTGTCTCTTCTCAAGAAGGATTAGAAGATAAAAATTTACCACAAAAACAGCCAGGTTACCTATAGAAAATGGATCTAAAAATCTGAACGTCACACATGAAATGCTTGAATACGGATGATTGAACATACAAACCTGTCTTTACACTTAATGGTATACAATGATGCAAAGTTAATGGTACTGCACACTTACCCTGTTACTGGCCTTTCCTTTATGAAATGGCACTTTTCTCCTACAGAAAAGGGAAAAAAACAGAAGGTGCGTAAACAGAGTAGCTGTCAACACACATCACTGGAAGCTGGTGTGTGTGTGTCATCCATTTTCCAGGTGCATCAACAGGCAGGACTCAGGGATGCTACAGGTCTATGTACACACAACATATGTTCTGCTCTATGTGCATTTTAAAGACTTCGGGTCGGTTTCATTCATCCGGCCTCATCATGTGGGCTGTAGATCAGCATTGAACCTGCCTGCTGTTTGAAATTAAATAATGAAAAGTAGTAGCCTATAATTCACACTACTCTCACTATGTCAGGTTGGAAAGCATGCAGTGGTGTGCAGCATTGACAGAAACAAGCATTGGAAATAAAACAATGCCGTTACTACATTATTGGTGCAGGGTGCCAAGACCCATATATTGACAAATTATAAATATATAATTGTTTCACATTAAATGCAGGTAATTGTACTTAAACCACACGCAAAGCCCCACAAAACAAACAAACAAAAAATAGACAGGTGTAAAGAGTGACAGCTTTAACAGGATTTTAGTCCTTATTCTCAGAGATATTGTGAAGCTTGAATACACTTGTTAGTCCCTGTATTGCAATTAAACATCTCCATTAAAGCACAGAACAGTCTCCTACCTGGCAATGTGACATTTCCCCATTTATTCAGTTCCTCTTAAGGCCTAGATTTAGCCAAGTTTTGTTTGGATACATCTTATGCTTAAAAACCAATAAATAAAACCAAACATCCCCAACCAACATGAACAAACATTTGCACACCTGTTACATGTAGGATATATCGCACCTGGGAGTGTCAAAACAGTAAAACATGGAACTTAGCCACAATTCATCAGAATTGTTTATATTCTGATTTAGTTTTTTTGTCCACAGGGCCCTAAAACATGTTGCAATATCAGTGACATTCTTCAACTGTAGCAAGTAATCCTGATTCCTGTGACTTACCACTGATGGACACCACTGTTCAACGTGCCGTTTACAACAAAGTATTTTAAACCCTTTTTCCTGCAATAGCAACATAGCAAACAGATTCTTAAGAGATTAAACTACTGAAATGAACTATTCTTCAGCTGCTGATGTTAGATGTCCGTTTTTCTCTGTCCCAGGCATGCAGACACGTTTCCTAATTGAAGTCTAAGACAACCTTCACGATTCCTACTCCACACACACAGTGCTGCCAGCTCACCTTCCAGAGAAGAACTGCAAGAAGAATGGTAAGATTGGGGAACATCTCACCAGACATTTTAAAGTTTTACTTTTCACAGAAACTTCACTTGAAGGCTTTAGTTTGAAGGAGAAAAAACTCTGATCTTTCAGATGACTAGAGGCATACATGAATCCCTGGGTATTAACAGAAGAGAGTTTAGTACCATTATTATATAAACATATATATTTATATAATAACCTCAATCTGAACGTACAACAGGACTAAAGCGATTTACCACAATGGTCAGTGTTGAATTCACTGGTAGACTTGTACAAACTCTATAAAGCTGCATGCGAGCATCTCTTCGGTTGAAAAGAGTTAATTATGGCTATAAGGTCACACTGAACTATAAAAAGGTACCCGGCACACCAGGACTCCCTGTAAACAAACCCGGGTGAGCTTCCCAAGAGCATGCAGCCGAACGAACACGGGAAGCTCTTACAACAAGAACATTCTCTGCCATATAACAAGGACCCATTTGCTGCTGCAAAGCTTTGGAGTTTTGAGTGGAGAGTACCGTTTTATTACGCGCGCACCAGCCACTGCATTAATGCCAGACATTACTGCCCTGACTGTCAGATTACCTGCAAGGTAGGAAGTGAACAAAAGCCTTTACATTTCTAACATGAATCTTTATGAACAATGTTATATCCAGATTACCTACAGAGAACTATCAAATTATATGTTATGTGCTCAGTACATGCACCTCAACTATTTCTAGTAGAAAGAAAAAAAAAACTAAACAAAAAATCCCCCAAAACCTACATAATCAAAGGGCTAATAAATGTATTGTCAAGCAGTTAATTAACTGCTATATTATATATTGGAAATTATTAAGCAGATAGTCATTGTGGTCATAATGGGTCATCTTTGTTAAAGGGGCAACATGAGCAAATCATCAAGTTACAGAGATCACCCCAAAGCAGTAGAATTCTATACCGCACAAAATCATGCTCACTACATACATAAGCCACTGTCTTAAGATTAAATCACACATGGCATAGTTTCCTGAACGGCAGAGTCTTTGAAAGTGTACACAGAATATCTATTTAATTAGTACTGATCTATGAATGTTTTAGGGTTTTAACAACCATCTGATCATCCATGTTAAATACTTAATTGTCAGGGAGGGCTGCACAATGTCGATAAATGTATTGATGTTGTGTGTTACCCATTGCAGCTGTGGTACAAAATAAGCCAGTAGCAGAATAAGAGACCTGAAGCACCCAGGACACAACCTCTTTTCCCCCTTACAATGCAGGAAGCATTAAAGGAAAATTCAATAAATGACAAAACAGACTGAAGATATCTCCCCAAGAACTGTAGCTACTCCCATTCCAAATGGAAGTAATTCCAAGTAATGTGCAGTAGTACTCTGATCCCAAGACTGTATATTCAATTTCAGATGATACTGGGTAATAATGTGCTACATATGACTTTATATTGGTCATTATATGCTGTAGGCTACTGCATTGTGTATAATTCTGAGTAGCATTATCTGTCAATATCTCAGTTTTGCCCCATGTTATTTTTTTGTCAGTGTTCACTTACATTACATTTCAGTGTACCAATTACAACGCCAAAAGAGACTCACGTTTAAAATGATGAACCCTGAATGTGGCTTGCATTGTTTTTCATGAAAAGTATTTATGTCACTGAATCATTCAAGCGCTGCAATTTCACAGCACACCCACAAAAACTTGTGCACAACATCTGAAGCTGTGAAAGAAGAACACAGAAAACAACGTTTTGCGCGACTCGTTGGGAGGACTCGTCTGTACGTCGCAGCTATATACGAGACAACCACGGCTGATGCCAAACACTACTACAACTGCAGAACGATGTACTCTGCAGTCGTAGTATTAAAAGTAACGTTGGTAGTATAAAACGTTAGTATTAGTAAGAATACTGCACAGTTCAACTGGTTCACGTCAATAAACGTGACATTACAAGTCGACTCCTTTTTGCGTCGACGAGGCCTCTTTCAAGCTTGTAGGCCGGCGACCACCACACCTCGAAATTTGCTTTGATGAATTCACCGTGTTAGAAACCCCACCACACCGTTAAAATCCGTCTGCGACCTCCTTCGAAATGTTATGCGAGTAATTAAATAAAAGTACGAAGCAAACACAAAAACACACATTTCCAGTTTCACCCGACAACACGGACACGGGGCGGAAAGGGTGTGTGGCAAGTTTCCAGTTAGCTAGCGTGGCTAGCAGCCCGGGCTGGCAGTAGAACACCTCAACACGGGTAGGTAGGTGGTTGGCAACAGTAAAAACCCCAAACCTCGGTGTTTTATGTTGTTTTACTTACGTCCAGGGCATGAATTGTAGGCCACAAACGCTACAACACACACAACATAGGGCGCAGGCCTGGTGGCGCCGCGCTACCTACACGCTTAGCTGTTGCTCACTTTCAACTTTCCTATCGATTTACAACGGACACTCGGATCAAACAGGCCACCGGGGCGACCGCGCAGTCCTCTGGGTGTCTCCGTGCTCACTGTGATAGTGTAACATCGACATTAATACAGCCATGTTGGTGCAAGTTGGGCTTTTTAAACTGAAAATTAACAAAACTAGAATGAAAGTAAAAATAACAGGGAACTACCTGGTTAGCTAGCTACAGTGTCTGTGCTAGCTAGCCTCGCGTAGCGACCACCGTCCACGGTCCGCTGGCTGGCCCACATACGGACTTAAAGGACAACTTTAATCATTCCGCTCTTAAAGGCGACGCGGGCGAACTATACACCCGCTACCGGTTCACGGAGGACCGTTTAATACCGTCCCCTTCATCGGTCACTCTGGTTAGTGAAGCAGCTCGGCCGTTAGCCTTTTACACAATGACGCATGTTACTTCGCGAGCTGCTATACAGTAAACAAGTTAGCAGAGAGCTAAGCTAGCCGAGTGAGCTAAGCTAAGTTAGCCGAGAGCTAAGCTAGGCTATGCTAAGCTAACGTGGTGGTGGGGCTGAGCAGCGCTTTCTGAAAGCGGCCACAGGAACAAGGAGAAATGTTTTTTTGGTAACTTACCCTCGATGTCCCCTTTTCTGGTGACTGGAATTAGGTTAATATATGTACTGACACGAGGGAATAGTTTTTGCTTGTGGGGAAATTCGTCTATTTTATTATTTTTGATCTTTTTTTAATCCTATTTTTTGTTACTGAGCGCTTCTTCCCACGACAGTCCACTTTCTGCTAGGGACGGTGCAAAATGGCTGTCTTTCCTGCATCTACCATCGGAACTTCTAAAAGGGGAGTGGGGTGGAGCCTTAATGGAAAAGTACTTTTAAAATGCGTGCCTGTACACGAAAATAACATGTAAACATTTGCTTAATTCACAGGTAATGAACATTTTTCTTCATCTATCAGAAACCTAGTTAATATATATACGCGATTTAATATAAACTATGTTAGTCCCCTGCTTAAATGGAGTGCGTGATCACGTGGTTATTGAAGTCAATGAAATTCAAAGGTTTGTCACTGTTATGTGGTGAAATACTTAAGATATAGTGGGTTACGCTGACTCCCTTTTATCCGCGGTAAACATAATTGTACAAGATCTTAGTTCACAACACTAGAAAGTAAACGAATTATATATTTCTACTGTCAAATGTACTAATTAGACAAACAACAGAAAACAGTTTTCAAGCTTTACAGCAATACACCGCACAAATAGCCTGTGGTCTGTGATATTGGTAGACCACTGCTAGTCCTCTGCACCACGATCCTAAATCACGGCTATAACTTGTGATTTGTTGCTAGATTTTTTACAGATGACTTTTAAAGACACAAGAAACAGGTTATATGCACGTCATGCGTTCACTACAGACCCGTCGTCTCCAAACGCCTCCGAAACAGAAGGCGGCGATCGCGGTTCAGAGGCTCAACCATGACGGGCGTTGAAGAAAACGCGGACATGAATCCACATGAATTTCCAATTTTATATAACTAGTGCTTAGAGGATAAAGAAAACAATAAGAATGTCAGGTGTATTAGCAAGGATCCTGTTTTACCCCACACTGGCATACAATGTTGTTATGGAGAAAATCTCCTCGAGGCGATGGTTCAATCGTGTAGATCAGACTGTCCTACTCGGGGCTCTTCCGTTCAAATCAATGACAGTTGAGGTGAGTTTCATCTGTAGTCACTTTTTAGTGAAATTTACGAACCTAGCTAATCAAACGTGCAGTATTAATACCCCGGGCTTGGTGCTAAATCTGTATAGTTATGATTTTCATTAGCATTATTCCAACATTTTTTCATTTTCTGACATTTCTTTTTCCTGTATTTTCTCTTTGACTTTAGTTTTAGTTTATGTGGCAATATATCTTCTGTGTTTTAATACAGTTGGTGGAAACAGAAAATGTTCGAGGGGTGATAACCATGAACGAAGAATACGAGACTAAGTATTTTTGTAATTCAATGGAGGTGAGTAACGTCCGATATCGTTATACGTTTCCACTTACTTGCACAGTATCTCCTTAACTATTTTTGGGTGTGTAGGTGTAGTTAGTATAAATATTTAAACATTTCAGGTGCTTGTTATGTGGTTAGATTTAAGTTTTTGGAGTGGTTTGGTTGCAGGACTAGGACAATAAATAATAAGAATTAGTTTAACTTAAACTGATCTTTTGACAAATATACTAATAATCTTTGTGTCTCATGTGGTTATTGTTGTGTGTGTGTGTATGGTTTTCTAGGAGTGGAAAAATGCAGGAGTTGAGCAGATTAGACTCAGCACAGTGGATCTAATAGGAGTTCCCAGTCTGGAACACATCCACAAAGGTGTAGAGTTTGCTCTTAAACACCGTGAGCAAGGAAACAGCGTCTATATTCACTGCAAAGCAGGCCGCTCACGCAGTGCTACATTGGCTGCGGCATACCTCATTAGGGTGAGCAATGCAGTGCATGTCTCAGGGTAAATGATACAGTGCCTATGTCATCAGGATGAGATACAGTGATCTTTTGATAACTAAGACACAAAATATTGTAGTATAATTTATCAGAATGGCAGATTACAATTTCATCAACCTTTTATTGCAGCTGCATGGCCTTTGTATCTGTTAAAATGAATGAAATCATGATTGTCACAAATTGTCATGCATTTTTGAGAATTATGGAAACCCTGTTTGGAAATGAAGTGTCATATTTCTGCATAATTTCTAGTAGTTATTAGTGGTGCAATCTTGAACCGGTGAAGTGAATATTTGGACATTCCTTAGCATTTACATCTCAGTGAGTGATGACACCTTTGATGTCACAAAACCCATTTAGGTTAAATGTTCTGAATCTTCTGGTGTAAGGATTTTAGGACACCACTGTAAGTGATGTCACCCCCACCCTATCTCCCTATGCAATATTCTTTGTTATTGTGGGGAGGTGAACAGGATATATGAACTATTTGTTAGTTGATATTTCACTGCTTTCTTTCCCCCATCCACTGACAGTTTTAGGCCAAACAAAGGTTTGCACTGGCAATGTCAAATATAAAGTGCGAGAGGAAGGTGTGTTAGTGGTGAGTTGAACAGAATAGGACTGGTTGGTTTTGGCTTGCTAAACAGGTGGCAATCTAGTGATGAATTTGGAAATGTAGCCTGGCAGACTAGAAGTTAGTCTCAAGATTCAGAGATCATATGTACAATTTTGCAGGCACTGGCAATTGGCAGTGTGAAGACTTTAAGGTTTCTTTTTATTGAATTACTAATATATATATATATATATATATATATAATATAATAATAATATATACACATTATATATATATATATATATATATAATATGTATGTGTGTGTATATATATATATATATATATATATATATATATATGTGTATGTATGTATGTATGTATGTGTACATACATATACATATAATTATACTAATTAGTATATATATATATAATTAGTATATGTATGTAATCCTGTTTTTTTAAACAGTGCTGTATGTATAAAATATATGATGGATTGTTGTTCTTCTCTATGTAGGTACACTGTTGTAGCCCAGAGAAGGCCTGCAACATGTTAGCAGCCATCCGGCCCCATGTGCTGATCCGCTCTACTCAACTCGACATGCTCCAGAAGTACCACCAGAAAGTGTGTGGATCAGTGTCAGGCTGTGTGTGATAGTGTGTGTGTGTGTGTGTGTGTGTTAGAGACATTTTCTGAAGAATGTAGAAAGAACACTAAAATGTGATTTTGTGAAATATGCACAGAAATGCAAAACAATGTACGGGAACACTTTTGTAATAATTAAACTAAGCTGTTGTGCTTTACTTGATACGTTTTTATTACTTATTTGCAGTGGTACTTGCACCTTCCCAAGGTGATAGACCCCTGGGTCTTAATAATAAGCTTACAGAAGTGTGAAGCACTTTGAATTGCCAGTGTGTATGAACGGTGCTATATAAATAACATTGCCTTGCCTTGACCTTGGTGGGCATTCCAGGTTCAGAAAGTAAAAGTCCTCACCAGGATTTTGCTCAGGCTTTCTGTATTGTGTTGATTCCACTAATTTTACCTGGATTGCACCAATTAGAAAATTAGCAAGCAAAATCCTGGTGAGGACTTTTACTTTCTGAACCTGGAATTCCCACCTCTACTTATTTATTGCTTACACTTTAAGATAAGTGAGATTAAGTGCTGGGTTTTTGTTAGTTTGTTTGCTTTGGTTCGCCGTTTCACCGAGTGGTGGCGACATTGCCGCTTCACGAACTCCCAGAATTTGTTGCTCCATTTCCGTCAGTTCGGTCAAGATGGCAGCCTCCTTGGTTAGGTTTGTCCGCGGGGGCCTGTGCAGAAGCTTGAACGGTAGGCGAGGAAATATGACCACCACTTTGTGTCGTGAGCGGTTTCTTTGTCATGTATCATATATATTTGTGTGGTGTCTCAACCGATGTTCTGTCGAGTCGTCCATGACCAATGACCTCTGTCCTAGTCGGCCTGCTAAATTCCCTTCTTGGTCATCAGATAACGAATAACAGCTATAAGCTGTCCAGCTATATATACATTATTATACGCATTAACTAAGACCTGGGTTAATTTTTGAAGCTATAGAATGTGTACCCGCCCGAAGTATACGCCTTTTAATCGGATCTTGTTTTTGCTGGGCGTCGCAATGTTTCTGGCTAGGTTTAGGTGCAGGGGTTTAGTCTGTGAAAGACACGGTCGGTGCAGGTTAATCTAAAGCAGTTGTAACAGCAGCTACATGCATTCGAACAAGGTGCAAATTCCTTATTATTTGGTAGATAAACATGCTCACACCTCTATCTGCGTTTGTCTGTCGCCATATGCAGAGTTCGTTCATCTTGAACAGCACATTAAACAATTAGCTGCCTCCAAACCCCCAATTAACACTGGTAAAACCTAATTGGATGCACCGGTAAAAAAAAAAAAAGGTTGTGTGCTTCATGTCCGTAATGCATAGTAAATAAGCATAATCTTATAGTCTAGTGTAACAACAGTAAAAATAATATAGTAGTAAATGATGATAAATTATATTTTATTTACTTCTGGCACATGTTGACCTCGTGTCAAAAAAACACACATCCAGCAGTAAATTGAGGAGCAGCCTGCATCATGTGCGTGGCCTAACGTGCCATGCTTGAAGTTGCTTCCTTTGGTATAACAGACATGAATATCATGGGAACACGTAGGCTGTGTGGATACCTCTTATATTGGGAATAAAAATTAATTCTCTCCTTCAATTTTTGTAGTAGCCAGTCGTGCTGCACTGGTCCAAACACGGTCTGAAGCAACCACAACTGAAACAAGACGTGAGTAGACTTACAACTTTGGTGGGCTTCCCAGCCCAAAAATGTTTAGTTCTGTTAATTCTGAGAACTACAGCTGTATCTGGAAAACATTTATCAATTTGATTTTAACGTGTAAATACAGTTGTTTGTTATATTTTTGTGCATCCTGGCTGGTTACCTAATTTTACATCCTTTTATAATATTAATGTTAACATATTTACCAGGCCAAGCTAGCAGACTGTCTGACCACTTGGTTAAGATTTGCTCACTCAGCTCAACTGTAGTGTGTTTCTACAGCTACCATCAGGCCCAAGGATGCAGTCACTCATAACCAGCTTTCCCAGTTTGGGCAGTATGTGGCTGAGATTCTTCCCAAATACGTGCAACATGTTCAGGTGACGCTCACAAACAACTTTGTTGTTGTTGTTTCTGTTGCTTCCGCAGAACTATGTTAGCACTCTTATCTTTGTAGTAATCTGCTGTATTATTTGTGTTTTCAAATAACTTGAGAATCACGCACCCTCAGGTTACCTCATACAATGAGCTGGAAGTAATGATCCACCCAGAGGGAATCGTCCCTGTCCTGACCTTCCTTCGGGATCACACCAACGCCCAGTTCAACAACATGATCGACCTCACAGCAGTCGACGTGCCCACCAGGCAAAACCGTTTTGAGGTCAGCACACCACAAGGGGGACTTTCCAGGACGATAATTAGTTGGAAATTCACTCGCGTACCCTAAACCTTGTCATAATACATTTGAGCTGTTCACAGCCCTGACACGTTAATACAAGCAAGGCTGTGTGTGTGCATCTTGCGAAAAACATCATGGTGCTTGGAGTGATTTGATGTATTTAGTTTTTTGTCCCTCCCTCTCATCATTTGACTTTTAAATTTGCTGTTGTATGTGCCATTTGATTTTGTGTGTGCGTGTGCATTGTACAGTCACACAAAGTTTTATATTAGTAAAATATCAGACTGCATGCAGTTTTTCACCCATTATTAATACACGATCACCAACATGAATTCGTATGAAAATTTACCGGATTACCTAATTAATGCTAATATAGAGCTTGACCAATTGTTGCTTGTATTAGACCATATGAAAAACAGGGAGTTGGATTTGCTGGTAATGACAGTTTGATCATTTTCTAATCTTTTGAATTTTGCAGTCAACATTCTGCCGTATTCACTATAATCTCGGTTTAGTAGTATCAGTTTTACCCAGTCTCATGTACTGTGGTCATTCTCACCAATGTTCTACATGTTCCGCATACTGATTTTGAACAAATTGGATATTTTCAATGCCGTTTCAGATTGTGTACAATCTATTGTCCTTGCGCTATAACTCGCGTATCCGGGTGAAAACATACACAGATGAGGTGACTGCACTTGACTCTGCCGTCCCTGTTCATCAAGCTGCCAACTGGTATGAGAGGGAGGTAAGTCATTCTCTCCCAGCTTTACCACCACTTTTGAATATGTTTCCAAACGTCCAACAGTTCATATATTCGGAACATTGCAGAGGCGTTTATAATTCAGTATTTATACATGTCATGTTCACACATCCTGTTATCCTCAAGGTGTGGGACATGTTTGGAGTATTCTTTGCAAATCATCCTGATCTGAGACGAATCCTGACAGATTATGGTTTTGAAGGCTATCCGTTAAGAAAAGACTTCCCTCTTTCTGGATATGTGGAGGTAGACATATCGACACATTTATTTTCTAACACTTCTCAGAATCTAATTATTCATATTGTAATCCGTGTTCTTTGTTACTTCTCTTTTGTAAATGACATTTTTAGCATCGGCTAGACTACAGCCATAGAATGGCTCTGCTGTATTTGACTTAATATGAATATGATTTGGAACGGTGAGATTATGTGCATGTCATCCGATCACGCTTGTTCACGCTCTCTCAGGTGCGCTACGATGACGAGTTAAAGAGGATCGTGGCAGAGCCGGTGGAGCTGTCACAGGAGTTCCGGAAGTTTGACTTGAACAGCCCGTGGGAGGCGTTCCCAGCATTCCGGGAGTCCAAAGCACCAGGCAAACTGGAGGCTGCAGACAAACCTGCACAGTAGCTCCCTTTCAGCTCCGTGGTGCAGGAGACGGGCCCTCCAGTCACTCTGCACTCCTTCCCCGGGTATTTATGTAAATATGAGACCATGTATTGATGTTGGTTAGACCCTCTTTAGCTGATGGAGACCCCAAGCATCTTAATAAACAATCAGTTTAAAAACAAAGACTAATATTTACTTATTTACAGCTCACATTGCACAACATGACAAACTTGCATTGCTGTCCTTCCACTGTCTAACATTTTTCAGAATTTCCTTGAAAAAATTATCTGAATTTCCTGTTTAACATTATTCAGTTATTTATGGTTTCCAAGATATAAACATATCAGTTGGACTGAATTGCAGTGATTTACACTTGACAAGCTTATGGGAGTTTGCATGGGCTCCATGCTGCACAGTGGTCAACATGCACAACAAACATCAGAAACACAGCTGGGAATATGCGCTCATACCTCGGGCAGGAGATGAGTTTCTGGGCACATTGTTTTCAGGAGTGCAAGCAGAGGAACCTAGACCATTTAATGCTACGTTGACGTGATGTTAAAGGAGCTTGACTACAAACGAGTAATTCGAAGTGACAGAAACGGGGACATGGGAAGTGAATAAATACAGATGTAAACTAATGGAGCTGAAACAACGTTGGTTCATAGAAGAACCGGGAGGCAATGTGATGTCTGGGTAGTGGTGCTTATAAACCATGTTTACTGGCAGTGAGGTGAATAGATAGGGAAAGGGTGCTGCTTGTGGACAGCTGTCATACCATGAGAGAACACTACATTCTGGCATTGGAGAACAGACAGGAGCCAGGCACTGATGGGGGCAACCAGGACACTCTCAATAATGAAACAGTGGAAACGGGTCTGGACTTAACAACCTTCATCTTCCTCATCTGATGCAGACAATGGCAGAAAGGGTACTTCTTGAAGGTACTGTGGAGAGACCCCTGCTATTCACAGCTGTACCTTTCAGGGCAGGTTTATGGAAAATCATCTTGATTTCTTGCATAATGGCACAAGCTGTACTGCTCTGCAGTTATTCATCTGTACATATACAGCCATTATTCTATAGGAGAGCACAGCTCAACAATGTTTTTGAACTAACATTTATGCACAGGTTTGAGAGGGTTACTTTAAAAATGTGTTCAGTTACAGATGACCCATTACCTATAAACACATATATCTGTATTACTATAGGACTGCTATAATAAAGTAACCTAATCCAATTATTTTCCATTACTTTTGTTTTAGTTTAGTCTTAGTCTTCTACGGTGACAAACTGTTTAGCTGCTCCCACAAGTTCCTGTATTTCCTGTATATTTGAACAACAGATAATAATAATAGTCTCTTTCCTGCGGATTGGCCAACCCCGACACTCTTCTGGGACCCTCCACTGAAACAATCCCAGATATGTAGGCTATAGAATGTATTTTTTTAACTTATCGGTAAGAACAAAGTACATCATATGGAGCCCGTGACCCTTAAAGGAGTCAAGTTGCGTATCCCATGGTTGAGAAGGGGCGTATCTGTAGATGTGGATGGCTATCAGGATTCTACACTCCCACTCAATTATAACGGAAGGCTGAACAGGAGTTAGTCATCCGAGAATGACTGCGGGATGTAATGTCAGAATATTTTGACGTCCGTGATTGGCTATTTCGACTAATAATCTGCGGGTTTTCACCAACTAAACACAGTATAAAATGAAGTAAATCAAGAAAACTATTACTTAACATGTAGCTTATACGGTCATGTGAAGCAAATACCGTTTCCACGAAAACGATATTGTGTTTACAATAAAGCATCCTGTGTTTTCAAAAAACAAATCTCATGTTCACGACCATCAAAGCTATTAATATGCAAGTTCCGTCGTGTGCGCTAATGAAAGCACGGAAATGTATGAATCGCAAGAAAAAGAGCTCACAAATGCAAATTTGTATCCAGCCGCATAAAACAAAAAATGAAATAAAAGACCCAAAATGCACCCAAGGTAGGAGCACAGCGTACGGTACATATTTGAAACCTTTATAAACGCAACACAGTGATTTATACCCATCACTCGATTAGAACAATTAAATGGAGGGGAAAATTAAGATAGATTTAAAGGTCAGTGATTATTGTTAAGACGTAAGGTAATTCTCCAAGCAATAGGCTATAGGTCATCTGATGCATTTTGTTTCTATAATTGTAACGGAATTGCGTTTACGTTTTAATGGCCATGTTAATGTATGTAGGGTATATATATATATTCCGATTCTATACAACCTTGTTGCAACCTTGTTTAATACATTAACAAACCAATAATAGACCATAAGTAATGTTAATGTAGCAATTACCACGAGTGTTAATAGCCTTCATTGCTGCCCCTCAGCAGTGGAGGTGAAGTCCAGAAACAGGATCTTGGCATACTATCGTTGCTGGAGTCCAGATGTTTCAGGATAAGACATATAGGCTACTAATGTGTATACAAACACATTAATGTGTCCTACACTGCGTGATTAGTAAGCAATCCCTTATAGATCAAACCAGTTCATGATTTGTGGTAGGCCATATCACTGGTTCAAAGTTTTTTTTATATATAATTACTGAGATCAACACCTGCACCTGATGTTTGGTCCATAAATTTAAACTGCCCAAATTAAATGTAAACTGCCTAAATTAGATGCATAGGTAGAAGGATGCTGATCAAAGCATCCGATTAAGCAGTTATCCTGAGTCTGGGTATCTGGAGGCCAGGAACACATTCCTCATGAGCTAGAAAGACTTCAGGGAATACCTGACAGTTCTGACACTACCTTTCAGAGCACTCTTGTTCTAGTCTTTGCTTGTGCCTATTCTTTGCAGCTATTGCTTTGCAGAGTGGAATTCCTCTCTCTTCCCACACTTGTTAGTTAGTAGACCTGTCTGGCTCCGCTCAGTCCCATAACATACTACCGATCATTCTTATTCCTCATCAGGGTATTGATCTCTTCACAGGAGATGTAGGAGGTTACACTGTCAATATGCTAATTGGAGACGTCACCGGATGCTCTCACGGCACGAGTAAATCAGCTTCTGCATTGCTAGATTTGTCTTTGTGTTTGCAGGTAGATCTCAAGAGATGCACGGATAAAAGCATAACACTTCTATAACTGTGGTTTTCTGCTCAGTTCAGGAATTTGTTTTCAAGCTCATAAATATGACCACTCACCACCCTCTAGGAAATATATAGGCTACAGCGAAAACACTAACTCAAATTCCCTCAGCAAACAGAGTTGCTTATAGTGAAGGACAAGCCAAACACCAATGAGCAAGCCGGAAAAGAAAATAGAGGTAGAGTCAGTGCCCAACTGCTGATAATCATGCATATGCCTCTAGTTTGAACTAAGTATGAGATTTCAGTTTGCCCCGAACAGCTGGAAACCCGGCAGATGAACAGCAGGGTCTGGATTGGATGCTTCCAGAATTCCACATGGGGGGGAAAAAAAAGCAGAAATCCATGTGTTTACTTCATTTGCCCTGTATTTCTACTCCAGGAAACCTACATTTGCACTGATGAAATTCCACAGTTAAATTGAACTTATGTTCTTGCAACTCACTTTTTCATTACTGTAAATTTAGTGTATTTGACTTTACAGCCTTTGCCAAACGAAACAGCCCAGCCATTCTCTTGTTTCTGAAAAGTGGTCAGTATGAGATCACAGGGCTGCTGTTGGATGGATATTAAGGGTGTGACATGTCTCTCCCACACCAGGAGTGACATTGACACATGCAACCAGGACAAACTGTGTCACTAAGGCACTGTGACACTCTTACATAGCATCCTTGGGTTTTTTAAGAATCTGTGGACATACTGCAACAGCAGAAGCACAGTACATATAAACATTGATATGGTATGTTTTGCTTCTGCAGTTTTATATACATAAAGCTTGATAAAGATACACCCATGCACTTTCGCTACATCATGTCTGGGTTATGGTTCCATCAAAATGTGAATGCCTCTGGTTACTGTACTCTGGTTACTGTGTACAAATTGTTATTAAAAATATTTTTAGTTGCTTAAAAATGGATATGAACATCATGTTGTATGAATATCATGTTGTTTTCTTTTATCATTTCATGACCCTATGACGATGATTTATTTAAATTTAAAACATCAGCTGTGAAGTAGAATGAAACAACAAATGTGTATATATATATATTTTTAATTTAGTTTGCTTTGAGCTTTGGTGTAGGTCACAACAGCATCCACTAAACACTGCTAACATTGTACACAGTCTCCCTGAGCATAAGCTCAGACTCCACAGACAGAACACTGTCTTGGCAGGGCTTGTGTTTACAGCCTGTCCAGGACATTTCTGTTAATGATTATGTATTACAGTGCAAATCAACATCACGCTGGTCACACAAGAGTAATGTGCACATTCATTTGAATTGAAATGGTTAGAAAAGAGACAAATTATACATTTTACAAAATGGAAGTGTGCACATTTTACTTACATATAAAGAATTTCTCTTTAGCATGCAAGGCAAGCAAAACTTGGGATAGGTTTAAAACGAACTGATTCCATTTAGGTGAATTGGGGACTAATTCAGATAATTAGTGTGTTACTGTCCTGCTAAAAGCATAAAATTCTGTTTGTACACAAAACCCCACAGAGAACTGGCATTCCCAACAATACCCAGCCTTTGTTTTCAAACCTGTTTTAAAGGTTTGTGACATCAGAGATGGGTAGAATCTCAGCAAGGGAAGTTTCAGCTAATGTAGTGGTCAACATGATTAGCATACACATGCAAACTGTTCATGCAAAAAGGAAAAACCAAAGCTAGTTCTCGAACGAGTAAGTGCATGCAGTTTTTGTTGAAAATGCTATCTGGACGATTTAAAATTCCTCCTGACTGCAGATATAAACACCAATTTCAGTGCATAGGTCTGATTTGGGATCACTGACACTACATATATACACTTCTTTTGTTGCTCAAAATGTTAATTTGGTTCCCAATATTATCCTTTATTATGCTTTTGTAGCATATTTTCTTCACTTTAAAAAAAGGACAGAGCTGGAGAAATTACAGAAACGCAGAGTGTAAAAAAAGACAAAACAGGACCACAAGGTCTCCCTGCAAGAGTTCACAAGAGTGGGTGAAAGAAAAGGGTTTACTTGGATGTACCCAACCACATGCTCTCCTTGACCACACGCATGGACAGACAGAGACCAGTGACTTGGTTCAGTCTACAGCGCTTTTTCCTGTTTCCGTAGCTGTGACTCATTGTGGAGGAGCTCTGGGTACACCAAGAATCCAGTGAAGGTGATGTATTTGGCATGGTTACTGTATGCGCCGAATCCATCCCTTTGGTGGCTGTAGAGCCAAATTGTGTCCCCCTTCCTAAGCTGCAGCATTAGACTCTGGCTCTGCAAGGCCTTCTCGGTGTCGCTGTCGTCATAGATCATGGCCTGCACCTCCAGGTGGTTCTTCATCAGCTTCACTGACAGAGTCTTGTGGGGCAGCTTGCCGGCGTTAAACGAGAAGTAGTAGGCACCGGGCACACGGCACGTGAACACGCCGCCGCTCACGTTGAAGTCACCGCCAATGTTGACGAATTCAGTGTCAAACGTTATCGGCTTATGCTCCGGGTAGGCTCTGTCCACTCCCACAATACTCTGGGTGCGACCGACTGAAAAAGCAGACCTCTGTTCGTCCTGCTCTTCCTCCTCCTCGTCCTCCTCCCCCTTCCTCTCCTCTTTGATCTCTTCATTTCTCTTTTCTGTATTTGCAGCTTCCTCTTGGCCTGCCTGCTTGGGGAAATGGACTGTGAGCGAGGCCACCTGGTTCTCCTCTGAATTCCCTTTTCGCTCCGGTTCCTCGAAGGTGTAGACGTCTGGGTAGATCAAGTATCCGTTGAACGTGGTGTAGTGGCCTGTGTTACTGTAGATTGCGTAGTGCGGGTCACCGTGGAGGCGGAGCCAGACGGTGTCACCGAAGTCGAGCTGCAGCATGGCGCTCTGGCTCTGAACCTTGCGTTCGGACCCGGCATTCTCGTCGTAAATTATCGCCTGCACCTCGTTGCGGTTCTTCATCAGCATCACGGAGAGGTCGCGGTGCGGGAACTTCCCCACCGTGAAGGAAAAGTAGTACGCCCCGGGAATGCGACAGCGAAACAGGCCCGTTTTCGCATCGAAGTCACCGCCGATGTTCACGTAGGTCTTGTCAAAGGTGACCACCATCTTGGGCCCGCCCTCCATGCTGCTTGTGCGGGCCGCAGAGAAGGCAGAGCGCAACTCCGCTGAGTCGGACATGCGCGCCAAAGCCCAAGTGGTCGTCAGGTGACACAACATACATAACAACAAGGACCTGGCACTTGGCAACATCGTTCCTGCAGGAAGATGAGAGAAACATATCCGGGTCAAGAACACAGGAAATCATTTGCCAAAGGTGTGTAATGAAGAATAAAATGACTTCCTGGAAACTAAGGTTCAGTTAAATAATTAATTAAAATAAGAAAATATTTGGCAATTTGTAATTATATATATTGAGAAATCATTACTGGTTATTGAATTAACCCTTTTAATGGTACTTGTTCGCTGAGAAGCTCTGAGGCTTCTGAAGTTTGCCCAAAAACATGACTTGTAGTCTGGCCTCAGTATAAAGGACAACTGCCAGTATAAAGGACAAGTTTCAAAACATCAGAAATCAACTTTTGTCAAGTTTGCCACCATGAAGAACAAAAAACCATTTTACTCTTTTGATGCATTTGATGCCTGAATGTAATGAAGTAATGGAATTTATTACATTCATGAAACATTCATGAAATGTTTATTTTTATTGTCTTACCAATGAACACATAAAACTATAGATCATCAGTAGGTGCTCACTCTCTCCCTCTCTCTCCCTCTTCCTCACCCTCTTCCCCTCTCTCTCCCTTACCCTCTTCCTCTCTCTCCTTCACCCTCTCCCTCTCTCCCTCACCCCACCCTCTATCTCTCCCTCTTCCTCCCTCTCTCTCCCTCTCCCTTACCCTTGCTGTCTGTGCACAGATCTTTCTCCTCTCTCCTGCTTCTGTTTCCCCTACTTCAACACACTTGATTCAAGTCTGCTCAACTAATTACCTGAATGAGGTGTTAGATCGGGGAAAACATCACAATAAACGGTTTAATTCACTTAACCCTGTATGTGATACTCTTGATTCATAAGGGCTGGCTGTACTGACAGACAGTATGTTTCTCTCTCATTAATAATAATCATTATGTAGGAAGGAGCCGGCGTGAGGCAGCATCAAAACTGAATATCTCACTGTCTTTGGTGTCTGTACTACTATGAAAACACTCATAACTTTGACACTTTGCATCTCCTACAGAGAGGCACTTAATAAGATTCAAAGTGAATCAGAGCAACACAGATTACTGAGACTAACTCGACACCATAGTGTAATTTCACAACACAGGGTAACAAAAGATAATTCAACACCACAGTATTGATTCCCAGGTTTGCAGGTAAATGTTTACTCATATTAACTACTTATATGTCATATATATAATGCATTTATAGCTTCAATACACATTCCATCTTGCTTAAAGACACTATTTGCAATCGAGAGTCTTGTTAAAATGTGGGTGATACAGCTCATCTGGTCTTGTTTCTTTGTGGAGCAGGTAGAATGTTCTGAAATGTTTTCCAAAAATCAAAGCACACCTTACAAGATATTTAATTTAATATCCTTAATATTTAATAATAACCTCAAAGCAGCTCAGAAATGCTTTCATTTTAAGCCAGGAGACCAGTAGAGCTTAAGTCTATAAATAACAAACAAGCAAAAAAAAAACAAAAAAAAAACAAATCAAAACGTAGGGACTATCGATTATATCTCAACACTTGAATTTGCACATGTATGCTGCACCTGAGTCTGAGCGTGTGCCAGCTTCTTTTGTGCTGGTTTGATGGTCACTTAGTATTCCCACGGCTGCATCTGCACAGCCAGCCATAAGGCAGCGACGGAGAGCTGCTTCTAGCCCGTGCACGGGGAGGAGGAGAGAGCGGCTCTCTCCGCAGCACATGTGAGAGAAATATGAATAATAATGGGACCGGGATTTCCCCTAATGAGATCTCCAGAGACTCCAGGAAATCTCAATTTATGTTTAACTGATTTCAAAGTGAGCCGAGCTAACTCAAAGAATAAGAGAAGCCTCTCTGCTGTTGTGGGAGTGACGAGTTGTGATTTATGTTTTGACTAAATAAACAAGATACTTGTAATGACATAACAATGTATTACATAATAACAATGCAATGGATCTTTTAGTTGGTATCTTCCTGCGTGATTACAGTAAAGCCAATCATCAATATGGCATTCAGTTTTTGCATTTATTATTGCCCTAAAGTCAGAGTGTGTGTAAATATGTGTAAATGTGTGTAAACGTGTATAACGGAGTAACTGCTGTGTACAGTAGTTAAAAATGTAGTGGTAGTAAAAATGTCAGTAAAGTACACAATGTTTTGGTCATCAGCCATGCAAGCAAAGTGTATATTAGTGCAATTCATGGAAATCATAAAACGTTCACGCTTCAGGGATATTTTATCATGAAAGTAGAGCATTTAAGCAGTAGAAGCATTAAATGATTTCCTCATATCAAACAATTAATTAAAACAAAAGCCTCATGCTGTTGTCAAGTCGACTTATTGTCTGCTGGGTCATGGCATCCCACTCTTCTTGAAGTGCCCTCAGGTCATTGAGGTTCTGGGGGACCGAGTTACGAGCCTCTACATGTCGACCCAGCTGAGCCACCAGTGTCCAGCAGCCGTTCCCTAATGATGCGACCTCGATGAGCTGGAGCATAGTCCTCCATGAAGATGATATTAGACCTGTGTTGTTCATGCAGAGGGACAATGACTGGATTAATTATGTTATTCCAGTAGTATGGGCTTGTCACAAAGTGTAGGGCAGTTCTGTATTGACCAGACACACCTGTCCACACTACCACCACCACCAAAGGCTCGTTTAATGACAACACTGGCTGATGCATTGTGCTCTCCTTGACGTCTCCAACATCATTTCTGCTCAGTGCGAATCGACTTTCATCAGTGAACAGCATTGAGGTCCATTGGTCCCTCGTCCAGCGTAAATGCCTCCTGGCCCATGCAAAACGATGAGGCCTGTGCCTGGTGGTGTGGTCAGGTACCCTGCAGGTCATCTAGCACACAGACCACTCTCATGTAAATGGTTTCGAATGGTGTGACATGACATTTGGGTGCCTCTCTCCTCACTTAAACGTGCCTGGAGTTGCATGGCATTCATTATCCAGTTCCACAGGGTACTGTTCACAATGAAGTGTTCAGGGCATCATAGGTACTGCCTCATGAAGCTGGTTAAGAAAACCAAGAGCATCCAGAGCTTCATCCCAAACTGTCCAGTAATGGATGGCTCTGAAGAAGTTTACAGTCTATTCTGGTTTAACATAGCATAGTCATGTGTTATTTCATTATTTGGATACCTTGACTGTTTTTCTAAATTGTAGAAAATTTTTTAAAATAAATAAACTAGGTGTGTCCAAACCTTTGACTGGTAGTGTATATATAGATATTTGCTTGCACAGCTGATGAAGGGCATCGATGTATATCTTGATGTATGTCAGACTTCATAGCATTAAATAGAGAAAGAGTATGGAACTCTTTGAACATGAGGTTTTCCAGATAAGACCTTTTAAGAGAAATAAGACCAAGAAAAAAGAAAAAAAAACTGTTTAAGAAAAAAAAAACTGTTTAAAATACACACTACTGCATCGTTTGGCTGTTGTTTGACAGGCTAATCTATTTATATCAGCACACAGCTTTCGTCTCCCAAAACACGAGCCCAGGTGTATTTCTCACGCCTCTGAAAAACAAAGACCTAAATGAAAGGAGACAGGGAGAAGAACACACAATGGCGGGACAGTCGCAGGCAGAAATCAAAGAGCACCATTTTCACATGGACAAGGTTTTGATGAGAATATGTATTGTAAAATTAAATAGTCATTTCAATCCAGTTTAAACTGGGATATGTGTCAAAGCAACTAAGTGAGGAAAAATGTAATCATTTATTTGAACTATCTGGTTAAAACGCAAGAAATGGTGATTAGAAAACCAAGCAGAGATCAGGATAGGATATCTTGCAAACAGGAAAGATGCCAGAGTGCTTTGCATTTATAAATGTCCAAGATGGCTGAGGAGAAGAGACAGCCGTCACTGAGACCACAGGCACCTTCCATACGGAATGCGTGTGTGTTCAGCAAGAGCGAAATGGTGAAGTATCCTGCCTTATTGTTTAATGATGTAATGCACATCCACACCGTACAGCTCAGAAGGGAGCCGTAAATATTGTGCTCTCTCAACTTGTTTTAAGTTCCCAGTTTTCCCCATTTTCTTCCCCACTTGTAGCAACGAACCCCTCTGAGAATGCGATCTACTTTTGCCTGACTTCTCACTTGAATTACTACCATGAAGGACTTCCTGAATAATAAAATATCACACATTCACACATTTGCTAAAGCTGCCAGGAGGTTCTCCCACGGGCAGATGAAGCTTAGTCTAGGCTGAATTATTCGGATAATACTGACTCTGCATTGAAAAAGACTATCTGTGTCCAGACAACCGGGCACCAGCTTTTAAACCCTTTGGACAAGGGCTGTGTGCTTATGCATGAATTACTATTTAGACCACACATCACACCAGGGTTTTAGGTAATGTTAGAACCCGAGAGTTTGTTGTAGCACTCAATGTGTGTCAGGCAATCTGCTTCAGAGCATTAAGGGAAGAGAATGTAAGGCACTCCACGAACATGTGTATCTCCAGATAAGACCTCTTCAGTCTTAAAATACTGTGATTAAGACTTTGCCCTTAAGCAAGAGAGCTTGCTTTATTATCATATCAGTGAACAGCATGATTACACTTAAATCTCTTTTACACCCACCCCCCACACATACAGTTGAAGTTCTTCCCCCACATTTACAAGTTCTTCCCAAACATGATACCAGATCACCAGTAAAATACATTTACTATACTATACATTTACTATACTATACTATGCTACAGTATATAGTAGCTTTCACAGTTACTGTTGCTAAGGTTATTGCAATGAGAGTATTAATGCATTCCTGATGACTCAACAAGTACAACTGCAGTAGACGGTGTAGGGACAAATTAAACCATCTTTATAAGACATTTATTCCTCTGCATATGCCACATCTGCTTTTAAAAGCACGGTTCTGCGCACTGCTAATGACAGGAGACGTAGACAACAGCAGGTTTGAGTTGACCTGCTGGATATAAGGTGTGTGGATTTCTACTGTGAAAATGGCACTTAGAAGCCATACTCCCTCTCCCTCACCCTCTCTGTCTCCCTTTCCCTCTCTCTATCTCTCTAACAGATGTCTATCTGCCCTGCTCCTTATCTCGTTCTGTCTTTCTTGGTCTCACCTCTCTCTCTTTTTCAGTCTCATCTGTGTCTTTCTCAGTCTCACCTCTCTCTCTCTTTCTCTGTCTCATCTCTCTGTCTTTCTCGGTCTCATCTTTCTGTCTTTCTCTGTCTCACCTCTCTCTCTACTTCTCAGTCTTACCTCTGTTTTTCTTGGTCTCATCTCTTAGTCTTTCTTGGTCTCAACCTTTCTCTCTCTGTCTTTCTCAGTTCATCTCTGTCTTTATAGGTCTCACCTCTCTCTCTTTCTCAGTCTCACCTATCTGTCTTTTGTGGTCTCATCTCTGTCTTTCTTGGTCTCACCTCTTTCTCTGTCTCCCCTCTCTGTCTTTCTGTGCGCCTCTCTAACAGCTCTTGGGATCATTTGGCAGGTGCAGCTGAACCTCTCGTGCAGATACGCTGAGCCCTACACGCTGGATCCCTACAACCCCATCTGCACGGGAACAGGACACATAAGATTCTTCTGTCACTATATCAATAGTTTTATGAGCCCTTATTGTTTATCTAAAATATAAAACTTGTGCTTGTGTGTCTTTGTAGTAAACACCATGAGTGCACTGACCAAAAGTAACGAGAGATGATGTAATCTCAGCTATCCAAGCAACCAACCATGGCACGTGGTCAGCTTATATAATAATAACAACAACAACAGCAGCGATGATGACAACAACAATAACAATAACATCAACAAAAACAATGATAATAATAAAATGATCATAATAAAAACAACAACAATAATGATAACAACAACAAAGGTGATGATGATGATGGTAATAATAACAACAACAATAATGATGATGATAACAGCAACAATAATAATAACAATACCAACAACAACATCAATGACAATAATAATATCAATGATAACAACAACAGCACTAGCAGCAATAATATTATAGATATTCACTTTAAACTGTTTAAATGTGTATTAGACTTAGAAAGGTGGTCAGAGGTGTACAATAGTTGAGATAATAGAGTAATACTCATTATTAGCAACATATTTTTGGATTTTTCTACACAATTAATGAAGTGAATTAATTCATTAAGAAGCAAACAAACACGAAACATGAATAAGCATTTTTATGATTTTTATGATTCATAAGTGCTGGTCTCTGTCAAGCATTTCTTTTGGGAGTGTGCACTGCTTGTGCTGAACTGTTCTGAGATGCCCCAGCTGTAGGGTGATGCATCATCTGTCATAGGCACAATGACCCATTGTGAGGAGACACAGATGCTGATATTCTTCTGTTAAGAATACAACACTTCTGCTCCTGTTAAAGTACTGGTGCAAGTATAATCCTGTTATGGAGCTTCTGGAAACATTGGCCAACCTAGTTCTGTTAATATTGCTAAAACACAACACTCTCACTGCTGTCAGAGTGGTGTAGATAATATAATACTGCAACTGCTCCTACAATCAAAACCCATTTTCATTGCAAGCCTATAAACTGCCAAGATTTATCTGATTTAAATTATTTAAATAAGCATATTTTTAAAGTAATATTTTATCACCATGCCTAAGCCTCTTGATGCTGCTGTCACATCACTAATACACTATAGTCTTAATATCCATCCCACCACAAAAGACACAATGCCATCAGCCCACTTATACCCAGTGTCAGTCACTGATCCAGACAGTGGGCTGTAATAAACAAACTCTCAGATGTGACCTTGTGCAAATTGGCTGCTGTCTCATTAACAGAGAGGGGTGACAGGGTGGCTCCATCACCAGTCGCTACGGGGCCTAGCGCTTAGACTGCCGCCTGATGGCTCGCATCACGCGCTTGAGTTCTTAGCACTCCCTCCAGACCGTGTTGACAAATACGCGGTGCCCGTGACAGGCGGCATTTTCATTTGCATCGGCTGAGACGGTTCAGCGCCTGCCGCGTCAGCGGTGTGACGGGCCGACCCCGACTCTTGTGCTGGGACCTTGTTCTGAAGACAACTGGGAAGTCTCATTAAAAAGTGGGGGGTGTTATGTGGAGTGAAACAATGGCAGGTTCTAGCCAGCTTGCGTTTTTGTGTAATGCTTGGTTTGTGACAATCTCGCGGTGTCAATGTACTTTTCCGAATCGTGAATTTTCTGAAAATGTCGTCTGCTTAAGATTCTCAGATGCCATACTTGTGACCCAATTAGTCTGTCATTTTATTGAACTTTATTCACCATTAACGGTGTTCCCACGGTCTCCCACTAACCTGCTAAACTCCACCCTGCAATTCAATTAAATGAATTTAGATTTTAAAAACTGAGAATGCTCTTTGCTCTTTGTCAGCTGTAAAAGAGGTTTTAATATAAGATTAAATGTATTTGTGAATTTAACTGCTCACTGCTGAGGTGTAACTAAGACCAACTGGTCCTTTTGTAAGCAGAAAAATAATTATTAATTTCTCATTGTACTATGTTATTTCCTCTTAACAAAATACACGACCACGCGGCTCTGACTCAAACTGACTTCACTAATTACACTACGTAACACCCAGAAAAACACAGTGCTCACATATTACTGCAGCAAAAACACTTGTACTGAGTTCTTCCTATTAACACACAATACTGACAAAACCACATTAAGCCCCCTGTAAGGAAGAATGTAAGTATTTGTTCATTTGTTCTGTTATTTTTGTTACAGCTTTAAAAATATATGGTCTAAAAGTGAATGCATGGATTTTGTGATTTGGATCACAGAGAGAGAGAGAGAGAGAGAGAGAGAGAGAGAGAGAGAGAGAGAGAGAGAGAGAGAGAGAGAGAGATGAGATGAATAAACAGGATGTGAAATATATTAAATACAGTAATAATAATTCTGCTCTGCCTCCATCTGTGCCTTCTCAGTCACATCAGTGAACCAGTAGATTCCTATCACATGTTGCTGTAGTTATTAGGATTAGCATTAACCAAATGTACAGTGATTTTACCATGCACTTAAAAAAGATGCTATGCACCAAAAAGACATAAGTGGATCACAGTTCTTTATTTATTATCTGTTGGATCACAGCAACCTAAGAGAGCTGGCAGCCTCTCATCCTCCCATCCTAAACACACACACACACACACACACACACACACACACACACACACACACACACACACACACACACACACACACACACACACACACACACGCACACACCTGTGAGCTGAAGAGATCCCAGTTTGACATTTGAAAAAAATGTTTTTATCGATGCTGATCCATATCTGATCATCATCATCACAGAAACGAAGAGTGTGGAATTCGCCCCGTTCTCTCTGTCTCTTTGAGGGGGAGAGCAGATCACGCAGCTCCAAAGACAGAGACTGTTCCCTGGCTTGAGTACAATCAACCCCTCGCATGTGTTTGTGTGTGTGTGTGTGTGTGTGTGTGTGTGTGTGTGTGTGTGTGTGTGTGTGTGTGTGTGTGTGTGTCCAAAGCCCTGCATCAAAAAAGTCACAGTCCACCTTGGTTCATTCTATGTTTACTTCTAACATCAGCAACTAAGCAACGTGCAAGCAAAAGAGAGCGATAGAGACAGAGAAAGAGAGAGAGAGAAATGGAGAGATCCAGAGAGAGACTGCGTGAAAGGGAGATGCTGAGATATCACAGAGGCGGAGATTGCAAACCAATCCAAAAGATAAACAGATAAATAGATTAACAGCTGTAATCTGTGGCTGCGTGAGCACTGTAGACTGGATGTAATCTTTTTTTTGAAGCATGGCAGCAAAGGCTGCTAAAGTGTGTGGATAACTGCTCTGATACTGATCCTGGATCAGCAAACAGGCAAAGCAACAGCAGGCTGCGATCTACAGTAAATCAGATCAAAGAAAATGAGAGAGAGACAGAGATAGAGAGAGAGAGAGCTAGAGGGAAAGACAGAAAGACAGAAAAAATTGATCCTTACCAAGGTCTGGTATGGCAGAGCTGGTTATCGTAAAGTTCCCTTGGTGGGTGTGCTGGAGGAGTGTCTCTCTCCTTCTCTCTCCTTCCTTCTCTGTGCGTGCCTAATCTCAACCTGCTGCTGATGTCTGGCAAGCTGCAGGCGTAACACACGCTCGCGCGCTTACATACACACACACACAAGCGCGAGCTTTCACACTCATACACTCATTGGAGGATCTAAGAGCAATCGGGGGGGGATGTGGGCTGGCCGAGGGGACTCTGGAGAGAGCGAGCGAAAGAAATGACGATATGGGGCGACACAAAGGGGATTGTGGGCATGTGTATAAGAGGCACAGAGGAAGAGGCTTCAAGTTTTCTTTTGAAGCAGTGATGTGCACCTGGATAGATTGGTTGGATGTATGAGGCGTGGCATGTTTGTTGTCACATATCTAATTTATAGATCAAAGCACTGAGCGAAAATTACATTTTATTTCAACTCTCAGTTAATTTGCGTATATTGGAACAGGTGCCCTGCAGGCACTGCATACAGCATAAGGACACCAAGACTTCTCAGACACATTCAGGCAGAGCTTATATCACCAGCGGCATTTGCATTTCGGATGCAGAACCCTGATTGCTCTGATTTATTTGCCGAGCACCTTTAGCTGACAACACTCCCAGCCTCCTCTACACTCTCAATGTTGGTCCTGGAGTAGAGGAGAGCAGAGAGTGCACGCTTTAGTTTCACCACAACAGCGAGGGCAATTTCACACTCCTGCACATAATTCCAGTCATTATGCCGAAAGCTCCGAGCAGAAGCATGTTAAAAGAGTCTCTGAAGGCAACACAGATGAGTTCACTCCTGCTCCCCAATTGCAAATTTCTCACATGCTTCTTGGGTTGGAAAAGGTCAATTGATTAATTTCCTCTTGAGGTGTAGGTGGAGAAATGCAGCAGGGCTTTTTAAGAGCTCTGGTGGGGTTGGTGAGTGGAAGGAATCAAACATGACGTTCTCCTTTACAGATCAATGAAAGAAATCTAATACATAGGGATTTAGTGGGGGGGGGGGGGGCTACTGACCACCATTAGTGACAATAACCTTAGCTTCACCAAAATTAGATGCAACTGTAGGTAAGATATACCTTGACAAGCAATGAGCATTTCTTAAATGTTGCTACACTGAGTCTGTAGACTTACTGAGATGGAGTAAAGGCTTATTTCAAATCGCCCCACCTCTTTGTCAGGGCACCATCTGCTTCACTTCCTGCTCTCTCTCTTTCCAGCCATCCCCCTGTTCTGGCCGTTCTGCTCCAGAACACATGGAGCAGGTAGGCAAATCTATCCTCATTCTTCCTCTGGCTCTCAATTTTGTAAATCTTTCATTTCTTGTATCAGTGGTAGATATACACCTTAAAATGAATGAAATGGTTAAGGACACGCACCTGTTTGTAAAAGGCTGCTGGAAATAGCATTTGTTTTTTATGAATGTTAAGCTAAAAGGTTCATTTCCAAAGCCCTTCCTCTGCAAAAACCAGCTTAATCACAGCTGCAGAAATGTGCTGGCCTATCTCATTAAACTATCCGAGTGGTTGTTTCATTGATCGGTCCAGTGACTCAGCCGTCTATTACAGCGCATGGGTTCCTTTGCATCAAATGTGCATCCCGATGTGGTTACCATCGGATTGATCAGGACTTGTTTGACCTTCATCAGTAAGTCTCATGGTGAAACCTCTTCCTCCTTGATGGCCTTTCTGTGTCTGCCTTCAACAAGGGCCTGACACAGGCACTCGGCATGGAGCACAATGCTTTGCATCTTGCTCATGGTGAGCGACTGGAGGGGCAGCGGTGACTCAGTGTCGTGAGAAGCGAGTCCCTATTCTCACGGCTCCCGGGCCACATGCTGGAGGAACTCAGAAGTTATTTCCTGGAAGTGCTGGAGCTTTCACGGCTGATTCTTTAATCCCAATTCAGCTCCTGGGTGAGCTGTTATTCTAGGACAGGTGTCTCTACAGTGATATCATGCTTTCAGAAATACACACGCACACACTCACTCTCTCTCTCTCTCACTTACACACACACACACACACACAAACACAACACACACACACACACACACACACACACACACACACACACACACACACACACACACACACACACACACACACACGAACACAAACACACACACACACACACACACACACACACACACACACACACACACACACACACACACACACACACACACACACTTTTTTTTTTGTTGAAGAATTGAAGTATTTTTAATTTGCATTTGAATAATACAAACAAAAGCTATTTTTCTTTGCTTGAAAATGTCCAGTCATTAACACACTATTAATACGTTTACAGAACATCTTGAGGGCTGCACAGAGCACTGGGTGAGTTGTGAAGCTCATTACACATTGATTTTTGAGCACCATGTTCTGTATTTCTATAGTTACATGGATAAGAAAGATGGGATATTGGATTCCTTCTAGGTACGGTATACTTCTGTTACATAGCATGTGGTGCCTATGTACTATGACGACCATGTAACATCGATGAGTTTCAAAAGAACTGCTGTTGAGAAGAACAGCTGAAGTTATAATTCAACTTCTAAAACATTTTGGAGCACCTTATATTTACCAGAGAACATAAAAGCCTTGGTAGGGTTTATACGCTCCTGATAGTGTCTTTACTGTGGTGTGTGTATGGTGGTGGGGACGCATGATCATGGCTATCTTTAGGCTGTTTGCATCTTCTTACATAAATATACACAAACACATGCAGACGTGTGCAAACATTCACACATGTTCACATACATGGACAGGCATGCACACACGCACACACGCACACACACACACACACACACACACACACACACACACACACACACACACACACACACACACACACCACAGGATTCCATACATAGAGTGGCAAGAGTTATTAGGTCAAAACTACATTTGCACTATAGGCTATATGATTTCTAACTGGAAATTTAATGGGCATATAATATATACGGAGAGACACCTATTTGTCTTCCTTCTGGAGTGAACTAGTAGTTGCTTTCTATTGATCAATATTTATTTTAATGTGTCATACATGTCAAAGCAAATTTCTTGCATTTCATTGGTTTAACAGATCGTCTCATGCCTCACCTACCGGCCAAAAGGCACTCGGATAAGTGCATACTAAAAAGAAAAATTACTTCAGGTGTCAGTGGTCAGTACATCCTTTAGTTTCAAAGAGTAGGAAAGGTGAATGTTATGACATACTTAAATTCTGTGAGCAGGTGCCATTTGGTGAGTGGATTATTCTTTTACATTACAAATTTCTAAATTAGATTGGTCAGCTCTGTTAGCTGGCCATCTGGATGGCTTATGGGTTTAATGTTGCGTGTCGTAGCATCTTGTCTCCATCACTAGCATGTCATCACTTGAGTGTGTGATGTTCTCCTGTTAGGGATTATTAACATGACCTCCCTAGGATTGGATCTGTAGATTTTATGTGCTTAACTACATCTGAAATATCTCTTCTTACATGGAATCAAAAGACTTTATTGCAGTCTATTGCAAGAAGCATCTCTGCACATCGCCCATGGCAGAGTGTGACAGCATTAACATCAAGGATATAAAGAGAAGCACAACACTGAAAAAGAGTCATCACTATCTCACAAATCATCAGTTGCTCAGATAAGACTTGGTATTTAACAGGCCTGAACCTAAGCGCTGCTTGGTTGGTTAACTGTGCACTGGTTCATGTTGGTATCAGGTGAGATTTGTTTTTTTTTAGATCGTTAGCAGTGCTGGTTGCACTCCAACCTGTGTCTAGTAGCCTAGCCTGGGGAAGTTAATGGGGCGGCACATGCAATTTCGAGCTCGGTTCTTGACATGCTACACTGTGCCATGGTCCCAGCAGTGTGACATCCATGACATGTGCGGATGTGCACATGTGTGTGTGTGTGTGTGTGTGTGTGTGTGTGTGTGTGTGTGTTATTGCAAGAAGAACAAAAGGATCATTCCTTGATAGATCTCTCAGGTTATGAGGTTTTGATAGATCCAATTTTTCAGATTCCTGTATAATTTTATCTCTTATTAATATGGCCCCTCCCCCGACTGTGTTCCTCATCTTTCAGTTCTATCTATCATACTGTTTACTTCCTCCAAGGGAAAGAGAGACAGTAAAAGATGAAAAGACAGAGAGGAGGAGAGGCGAACCAGTGTGTGTGGTGGTGTGTTTGGTACTGTTTGTGTCTGTTACTTCCTTTGTGTTTATGTTTGAGCTGTGCTGCTTGTCTCTCCAACAGTGTGCTAATTATCTTACTCATAGTTGTTTATTGGTGTATTTATTCCTGTTTATTCGATGGAGCTCACTAGCTGTCAGTCATCACGCAGGAATTTATGCGTGAGCATATTCAGTGTCTCACCAGAATGAAAAGATTCTGAACATGTCTGGATTTGGCCTTGAATTTGTTATGCTGTGCAAACATCAACAAGAGGCATTTTTAATCGCTGGTTACAAACGTTACCACGGAGAGATGGATGAGCCGAAATGTAAAACAACATAAAAAATGATTAATTTTATTAACAAGGTAATTCCAACTGACATGCGCAAAGAATAATATTTCCCAGTTCTGTGCTTACAACAAAACAAAGACCCGATGCCATCGACGAGTGTGTAGTTTAAACGGCATGGCGGCCGTACCCGGGCCAAACGGGAGGCTCGGGTTCTGCTGACGTGTTCTGAACCAGAGAGTCTGGAGGCATGAGAGCATCATGAGCATTTGCTTGTGCCCTGCACCGAAGCTCTCGCCGTTAAATCACCATCTGCCACAGTGAGAAGGAGTGAGGGAGGCAAGGCAGCCGGGAGGGAGGACGAGAGGAGAGAGAGAGAGAGTGAAAGAATGAGTGAGGGAGGGAGAGATGGTGCAAGAAAGGGGGGCAGGAGCAGTGCCAGGCCCGGGGGAGTTCTCAAATCCATTCTCACCTCCCAAGGAGCTCAGAGACAGATGGGGGGTGGTTTGGAAGAGAGGCAGAATCCAACGATCTGGCAGGGAGGGCTGCTCAGGAGGTGGTGAGCATCCGGGCGGTGGCCAAGACGATTGAGTTTCCATGGCTGGTTTTGTGTGTTCTTCTGTCTATTTTTGTTTTGAGTGCTAAACGGGGGTGGGGGGTGGGGGGGAGGATGTTTGGTTTGCATGATCAGGAGTGTTAGAGAGTCAAAGGCTGTAAATACAATAGAGTCATCAAGCTGAAGACTTCATGTGTGTTCTTTGTTTTACTGTCATTTGCAGGTATCACAAACACAGAGGAAGATGTCTGGGCGCATTGTTCTGCAGTACCATTTACATTACATTTACATTTATGGCATTTAGCAGACGCTCTTATCCAGAGCGACTTACAAAAGTGCTACGTAGTCCTGAACACAAGGTACTCTAAGCTGGAAAGACCACTAAACGAAAGTCATATGATACCTAACAATTATGCCAACTCATTATTATACCTGAATATACACATCACCTGAGGAAAAGGACAGTATGCAATTCCTATAACCCAATTATACACAATACCTGAGAAAAAGACAGTAAGCAATACCCATAACAAACACCTGAGGAAAGAGACGATAAAGCACAGTAGACAAAAGCATAATTATGTAAAGTGCACTTGAAAGAGGTGGGTCTTCAGTCGGCGTCTGAAGACAGCAAGTGACTCCGATGTTCGGACACACAAGGGAAGTTCATTCCACCACCTTGGAGCCAGGACAGAGAAAAGTCTGGATGCTTGTCTCCCATGTGTCCTGGATGATGGAGGGTCAAGACGAGTCAAACTTGAGGCACGGAGGGCTCTAGGTATGCTTCTGGGTTTTACCATGGCCATCAAGTAAGGAGGAGCTGGACCATTCTTTGCTTTGTAGGCCAGCACCAGGGTTTTATATTTGATGCGGGCAGCTACCGGAAGCCAGTGGAGGGAGCACAGCAAGGGAGTGACATGGCTGAACTTGGGAATGTTGAAGACCAGCCGAGCTGCAGCGTTCTGGATCAGTTACAGGGGTTTGATGGCATGCATAGGAAGACCAGCCAGGAGGGAGTTGCAGTAGTCCAGTCTTGAGATGACAAGAGACTGGACAAGGACCTGAGTGGCCTCCCTAGAGAGAAATGGCCGAATCCTCCGAATGTTGTGAAGGGCGAATCTGCATGATCGTGTTGTGTTAGCAACGTGGGCCGTGAAGGAGAGTTGATTGTCGACAACTACACCAAGGCTACGCGCTTCCGTGGATGGTGAAAGAAACCAGAACCAGAAGGACAAAACTGCAGCTTCGATCTAACTTTTATGTGTTAAAGGTTAGAGTTCACTTTTGGCTTAGATGTAGGGAAAGCATGATGGAGCTACATAGACACAAGGGTCAGAGGAAACCCCCTTAAAGATGTTAATGCAAGTGGGTATGCCACTGTGGTTAAAGATGCGTTAGCGATGCACACACTCTTACTTACTAACCTGCCTAAAAGCATCAGTTATAAGTATTAGAAGTCTAGGTGTTTTTCACTGATCGTGCTTCCCCTGGGAGAGTTCCTTTCACCAACTCTACACTCTAGCCACACAGTAGTTTTTCATATTTAAGCGGCATAAGTCAGTGTTGAAAGATGCTTTACTACTTTGTGTGGTGCCAGAAAGATGTAGCATGTGCCTCTTTCTAAAGATGGTATCAGTGCATGGGTGGTGGGAGGACATGTCATTCTGTAGATAAAATCACACTACAGGATCCTTTGCTTCCATATTCTCTCCTTTTCCCCTCTACGTGGGCTGTTGCTAAGAAACCGACTGTCTACCACATAGTACCTCACACATCTTCAGTGCGCACCAGTTTCACACCCTCTGCCTAGAGAGAGTGTTACCTTCCCTCCTGCACCACACACACACACACACACACACACACACACACACACACACACACACACACACACACACACGCACACACACACACTCCCCCCCACCCTTATTGTTTCATATCTTACAAGGTTGTACCTTCGCTGAAGATCACCATACACATCGCAGTGTATCACTAACTGACAATGTTCATCAACCCAAAGGGGTTAATCTATGTCGTTGTTAGAATTTTAAGGTCAATAATTATTACCATAATAACCTAAAATTCATCCATGTTGTCTTCTAAATATCCTTAAATTAAGATGTACATTGCACACTGTGGCCTATTTCCAGTGCATTATGGGATGTTTCCTCAGTGACAGTAATATGGCCACTCTGCTATCAGTATCTTGTCAAGCGACCAGCCAGGTAGAAATGTTGAAAGCTACTATAAGAGCTAAGGAGAATGTTGGCAATCTCACCAGACAGGTGTATAAAGCATGCTTATAAGAAAGAGAATCTTGCTGGAGAGTGTCCTGCAATGAAAACCTGGCTTTATACAGGATGTCCTTGGGGACCACTGGTTATGGATGGACAAAATGCTTTTGTTAAGGTGCATTAGTCAAGCTGAACTCTAGATTGAATGAAAAATTCTGTACCAGTTGGGAATTGTAAACAGTGTTTTAAGAGACATTCATAGACTGCTAAACATTTGTAGCAGTCTACATGGAGGTCTTGCCATACCAGCTTAGTGTTTGTTCTACATCCATGGGAACCAGGTAATAAAAACAGATGAAGGGTCTCACAGGTCTACACTGAAAATAACTGAAATAGTTGCCCTGATATACAGAACCAAAATGTTGCTTATGTGTCTAGAATGTTTCTTCACACCTTACTTGTGTTAATATACACACTGAAGCATGTATACGGTGTTTTTACACCTTTTTAGTATCATTTAAAAATAAAACCAACCAAGTCGCCCACCAGAAAAAAGCCTGTGACAGTGACATGGTTGTACGTAAAGGAAGCTTTGTGAGGAAGGGTTTGTAGGTCTATGTACAGTCTCCTGCAAATCTCCATCTTGAGAGGATGCATCAGGCCACCTGTGTGATGTTTGTGTCTTAGAGTGAGACACTCAGGGCCACAGCTTTTCTCCTCCTGACCACAGAGAGAGAGAGAGAGAGAGAGAGAGAGAGAGAGAGAGAGAGAGAGAGAGAGAGAGAGAGAGAGAGAGAGAGAGAGAGAGAGAGAGACAGAGAGAGACAGAGAGAGAGATGGAGGTGAACTAACTCATTCCAGGACGTTGTCAGTAGAGGATAGTTGCTGCCGTACAATTTTTCTGCTAAACAAGTTCATGTCATTCATAATGCAATTATGATTATGACTTACAGTAAAACACTACAAGTAAATTACTACAGAAAAAGCACTATAGATATATTACTACAGATAAAGCACTATATCGATTATTACAGATAAAGCACTAAAGATCAATTACTACAGATCAAATATTTTAAAAAGAAATATACATTAATTGCCCTGATAAATAGCTCCAAACTATTTTCTTAGACTTAGATGTCAATAGACTTTTACAATGAACTTTAGACTGCACATTCACACACACAAACAGGAAGTGCAGTTCTGAAGTCCGTCCATCCGGTTTCCAGCTAAGTTCTATAGATACTAAGGCACTTATAATATCTTTTAAACGGAGGATAAAAAATAGGCAGGGTATTATACATGAAAAACATAACTGAAAGAATTATTTAAAAGGGACTGACAACACAATGCAGTTGTATTCGTAGGCGGATATCTGGGTAATAAATGTGTTGAAGTTTGATGCGATGAGAACATGAAAACTAAAACAATAAATGGTGTAACGGTCGAAGCCCTATTCTGTAGAATAACATTTGCATCTATTACATGAATAAATAATACAAAGAAATAGACAAATAAAAAAATGCAACACTGCAGAAGATAATGAAAATGTACAACGCAACAAACAAATGTTATACAGCCCTGGATGACTGGATGACTGACAGCTCACTGAAGTCTACGGGTGTTGATGTTACCAATGGCAGCATCATTGGGAAAAGGCAGGGTACACCACGGGCAGGTCAGCAGTCCACCAGGGTGAAATATCCTGCTAATGAAGGTGGGGCAACTTCCAATACAGCCGACTGTAACCGTAATCCATTAACAGTCAGATAAGTTCAGCTATGATCTTGTGTCTCTAGTGTACAGTAGTGATCCTGGTTGGTGATTATGTCCCTACACATAAACTGGAGGTACAACTTGTTTCTTCTTGTCATCACCAACGTCTCTAATCAACTCATGCTCATAAAAGTCTGAACTTAGCGCAGAACTCCATATTCCCTATATAATTCCATTTAAATCCATTTAAACATCTCTATTAATATTTCAGTAAGATCTTTATTCAGTGAATAAAAACAGTCCTGTTCCTTTGTTGGTAAAATGTTAGTCATATAAGGGATATAAATGAAACATTATGTTAGGCTGTCACTTGAGCATTTAAAGGAGTGAATGAAATATATATTTATAGTATAAGAAGCTGTTATATTTACAAATATAGAACAATTGTATATGTAAAATATAGAACTATTTCAGTTATGGTACATAGTATTGTGCTTAGCATACTGCTTAGTATAGTGTAGTGCTGCATCTGTAAAGGTGTGTGGATGTTATGTATGTGGGTGAGGACATATGATAATTACTAATGTATCTGTCAGCTCTCTCCTCCTCCAGAGACTCCGCTCAGCTGTCTGAGTGTTTTGGTTTGTGACTTTGTACCAACTCTGAGGCTGACAAAACACATTATATTACAAAATAGTGAATATCAATAAAAATAATAATAAGATTTGTTTTGAATTATATTTTGCAGTGAAATGTTTTTTTTTTTTATCTCAGTCTAAAATGAGTGACTTATTGTCACAAACCACACGGTGAAATGCAAAGAAATGCACTGGTCTTTTGTGTTGATGCAGTTTTGCATATCTCCCACACACCTCTTCAGATGGGTTAGCCGCAGAAACAGCAGGCCTACGGTCATAAACATGTCGGTCAGTGACCTGTAGGGGGAGCCAGTACCCATTATTGTATAGCTAATGTAAAAAAAACAAGTGTTCTTATGTGGAAGCAAATTCGAAAGATTTAAAACAATGCATCACACAAATGGATACATGCTAGTGGAAAGGCTGGTATTACAAGAGGTGTGCTTCAACTTGCATTAACATTTATGGCACTTACCAGAGACTCTTATCTAGAGCGACTTACAAAGTGCTTTAGTTGTCTGCTCAAAGCATCGTTAGCTTACACAAAGGGTTAGATTCCCAAAATACCATTAACACTGGCAGAAGCAAGTAATATGAAAATGCAAATGTAAAGCATAAATAAATGATTAAGCTCAGTAATAAGTCCAAATGATGTGCGTCAGTATTTTGCAGTCTTTTAGGTCTGTGACTGTCCTAAATCCATGGCTGTGTCTCCTCTCTCCAGCCCCAGGTGTGTCCTGGGGATTTAATCATTCTCATTATTATGGGGAATGTGTAAAGTTGAATGCGAACTATTTTCATGAACAACCAGTAATCTTTTCAGACTGCCAACACCGCAAACATATGGATGGATTATATCTTCACACTTACCAGTAGGACAGGTACTTAGCATACAAATCATAATGGGAAATTTAAAAATCACAGGACTGGTTAAATGATCACTGCTCTGCACAATTGCTTCATATGAACAATGTCTGAAATGATATATCCTATACCAAAATATACTAAATAGTATAACAAATATAAATATACTAAATGGTATATACTCAGTGTATACTATTACTGTATGCATGCCTCATTTTCAGTATTACTGGCAAACTAATATATTCACACTCCAATAATGTTATAGAAATTATGTGTAACCATACTGGATTTACTGAACATGATAATGTGCTGTATACTATTTTATACTTTGGCAATAGCTTGGGCAGTTGATACGCTGTGGACTATATGTAACTTATATGTGTGCTTTCAAAATTATTAGAATAAACATAGTATGACATTTGTTGTGGTGAATAATTCTCTAGGGTTTGTTCCATATGCCAACTTGGGTTCTGAGGCCCTTTGACCTTTAAGAAAAGCACTAGCAGATCCTCCCTGATCTGCCCCCACCACCATGCTTCTCCTAGTCTCAATTAAATAATTAACTAAGGCAGTTTAGGACACTTAAGATCTCTATCATATAGGACAGAGGGAACAGCTCATTTTGGAAACTGATACACATACTTTCATTGATTAGTGTACCATACTAATTCCGGGAAAAAAACCCCAGTTTGCTCTTAGAACAACTATAATGTTTTGTGGCAGTGACTCAGGTGTCACGACCGGAGCACGGCGAAGGACAAGACAGAATCCTTGCTTGAACGGACGCAATGTTTAATGAATATCACAAATAGCGCAGACAGTGCACATAAAACAAGTCAACACACAGACACGTATGACTCTGACAATGACGAGCACAGGACACTGCGCGAACGCACATTAAATAGACAAACCACATAAACCCCACGTGATGACGAGACGAGCCACAGGTGAGACGAATCAGCACAAGACGTAACCGCACCCACGGAGATCCACTGACGCAGACGAGTAGACGCAGACGATGTAAACACACGCCCAAAAGGAGGGCTCGGGAACCTCAACGTGACATCAGGGTGTTGGACCCTTTCTTTGAGATATTGTTTCATGTTGACATAATTATATGTTGTAATTGCCACATCTGCAAACGCATGCAGAAAAAAATTACAGTTGAGACACGTAGGTAGTCTCAACTCAGGAAATGGGATTAAACAAAATAAATTTGCTCACCATGGGTATGTTTTTGTAGCAGGGTGAATTAGTTAAAAATGTTATTGTGGTAGGTAGGATATCCTCTTGGGATTTTTTATTATGATAGGTAAAATAGTTCTCCCCAGGTTTTGTAGTTCTCCCCCATTAATTATTGGTTGTAGACCACTAATTTCCTCGATGTATCGGCTGACTTTTAATGAGGTGGTTATAGTCTGTGAGGATGAGTGTTGGATCTCTCTGGTGTGTTCGTCCATTTTCTGTGCGGTTAACAGTCAAAAAAGAAAAAGATTTATCAATCTTAAAAAACCCTGTCCCTTGCACTGTGACCCCAGAAATCTGTGCTATGCAACCATAGCCTAACCAGATAAGCCACAATGAATGTGAAAACCAGCAGTAGACCAATACTGGTATTCATAGTACAATAATATCTATTCATTGTATATCTTAATTGAAATTTGTAATGCTAGCCATTAGCCAATAAAAAAGCACCTCTTACTAAGCACACCTGTGACGGGGGTACAGAGGTGGCCGGAGGCAATGGCTGTACGCTCTTTATCAGAGGTGGAAAGAGTACTGAAAAATTGTAATTGAGTAAAAGTATATTTACTTTGCCTAAATTCTATTCAGAGTAAAAATAAAATTACCATCTCAAAATTTACTCGAGTAAAAGTACAAAATTACTTCTTTTAAAATGTAATTTGAGTCAAAGTTACTTAGTTACTTTTAGTTATTTAATGCAAAAAATGATGAGTCATGAATAAAATTCAGCACAAGTTGTTTTAATCAATTTCAAAGCATATTTAAGTGCACATCCACACTTGCAAAAGATCAGCTGGGCTCAGGAACATACTTCCTCACAGCACAAGGACACTCACAACCTGTAACATAAAGTGCAAACAATTTTCAGTCCTATTGTCCAACGGACAACACTATGATAAGAATAAAGAAATTTTTATTACAAATTATTCAAAAAACAAAATGCACACAATTAAATGCCCACAAGATGCCACAAAGTGCACTTTGATTACGACCTGATTATGAGACAATGGGAAGGGTGTGCGCAATGCAAGGTCAAGCATGTAACGTCGGGTGTACCAACTAGTACACACCGTGTCAAAACCAAGAGAGTAGTAAACCCAAGTGCCGACAAAACGCAAAGAGCAAAATGTGTGCGGGCGTCCACACACACACACACACACACACACACACACACACACACACACACACACACACACACACACACAAACAATGGCTGAATGGCTTTCCTTCCAAATTCAAACTCAGCCAGCTTCAATATATTCAAAACTAAGCTGCCAGGGTTCTCACTCTTTCTCTGCTCACATCATCCCCATACTTCATCAGCTACATTGGCTATTAATATCTTCTTTTATGTAATTAGATGCTTTTAAAATACACGCTCCTTCTGTTAACCTATAGGGTCCTTCATGGTTTCATATATCCTTACCTCTTTAGCTTCTTCACCCTCACTGGCCTTCCTGTTCCCTCAGATCTACTGCCATTAAACCTCTTGCCATTCCTTGCAAATGACTGTCAACAGTAGGTGGAATGTTTCCAGTGCTAGTCTGCCAAAGCTATGAAACTCTCCCTCAACCGCTTTGTGACTGTTCTCTTTCTTCCTTGAAAACTCTCCTCTAAACTTCTCTCTGAACATATCTTCTCTTCCAAAGTTGCTTTTCTTCTGATATATGACGTGTCGATGTGTCCTTGGGTTGAAATTATTATTACACCATTGTCACCACTATACTAAACTGTTGACACAAAGCAGTTTAGGTCCATAGATTCACAGCTACTTCTGACCTTACCAGCTGTCACAGCAGAAATCAAAATTAATTAGAGTTTTGGGTTTTGTTTTACCAGTTGGGTTGGGTTTTGTTTAACAGTCTTCAGTTGTCCATTTTTGTTTGGCCAGTATCTGCTGTAACCTGATAGTTCTGATTTATGGTTGACAGGAGAGAATCCTGATGTGTTCCTATGAAGTTTCAGCTGTTTGCCTCAAGGTTTGATTTATTGTGCAGTTTGATATATTTATTTGCTCACCATGATTATCAAGAGTAGTTATTTGAAACATTGATTTTCTGTCATCTCTAGTCAGTGGCCATTTACTCTTACCAACAATGTAAATGCTCTTGTCACAGAAGAAGAATCCAATGCATGCTGTTGGTTACAGTACAGCAGAACCTTGACTCACTTCCTTTCTGTGTTCCACCCAGACCAAACAGAAACGTGATGGAAGAGAAAATTGGAGAAAAATCACATAACACTCAGTGGTTAAGAGATCTCAAAGCAGAACATAGCAGTGTTCCAGATCCAGGAACAAGTCCTCATTACAACTTTAAATACACCAGAGTGGATCATAAACATCAAGGAGCGGTCAACTCCTGGACCTGACATGATGCATGCAAGTTAGAAAAACAAATCTCTCTGCATGGCTGCCCAGCTGGACAAATAAAGTAGCAGATACCTACTGACACATATCTGTGTGTCTGTTAACACAACACTACTCATTAATGATGCCAGTAAATGTCAAGCATCACCAAAGCATGGAGACTCTTCTCTGTCCTGGCTCCCAGATGTTGGAATGAACTTCCACTGGATGCTCAGACAACTCGGTCCAATGCAATCTTCAAATGCAGACTGAGGATGCATCTACTTGTGGAATATTTCAATGACCATTCATCCATGCACCTTTGTTCAGAAACTGAAACTCTTCTCATTGTCTGACCTATGCTTCTGGCTTTATGCTTATTTTGCACTTCTTCTATGTATTGGCACTGATTCCTGTAGTTCAGCAGTATTCTAGTTTAATGTCATATTGAGCTCTAATCTACTGTACTGGCTAAGATATAATCTACGAGTAGATGACAAAGCACTTTTGAAAGTCGCTCTGGATAAGAGCGTATGCTAAATGTTGAAAATGTAATGTAAAATGCATTAAGCTACATTATTTTTAGAACATACCATTTGACGGATAAAAGAATTATTGATCCCTCAGGAATATGGGGGGGTTAGAAAAGCAGACAGTGGATTTAGTATGTTTAAGCCATTAATGCACCGTGTATATATTTGCAGCTGTTTTAAATGCATATTCTGCAGATTTGATCAGTGGCAGAATTTGCTTTGGCATGCAAGATCTGAATCAGGCATCACAGTACAAATGTAACATAGCATACAAATGTAAGTCTAAAGGATGCAGCCGCATGCAAATTTACTAATTGGGTTGTTATTTTAAAAAATGGGTTACACTTTTTAAAACGTAACACATCATGTGCTATGATGCATGTAGTCGAGTCACCAGTATCTCTGTTTTCCTTGTATTAGAAGTCTATCCAGTGGTGTTCATCTGGAGAATCCACAGTGCTTCTGATTTTAGAAGTTCCATTCATGAACTGTCAAGGCCAAATTTAAGGTTTTTCTTTTTGATATACAATTGGAATAATTTGGCATTATGTACAAGAAGCTTTTTTCTTTTTGTACAGTTGGAATCAACACAAAAGGAAACATTTCAGTAATGGGGGTGGAACTGCAATTGTATTGTTAAAACTTTATTTAATTATTTTATTTAAATTAATTATTTATTTTATTTAAATTATTCAATTATTTATTTATTTAACACTTTATTATCACTGCCCTTCTTCTGCATGTCATCACAACAGACAAATGTCTGCACAGCCACATATCTCCACAGCAGGCCACCAGAAGGACTAGGCTTCTGCAGTATTCCCTAATCTCTGCAGAAGGAGACAGATATGTTTAGTCTTCAAACAAGCATAGTTTTTAAATTCAGAGTTTTATTATGATACTAATATCATGCCATTTACATCATTTGGCAGATAGTCTTATCCAAAATAACTTGTATTACAATACATGTGTTTGGTTCATCTTGCCAACACAGGAACTTGAGACTCACAGCACTTGTAGAGTCTGTTGAGTCTGGTGATGTCATTCTGACTCATCTGCGTTGCCTGGCCGATGGCTACATTGCTGTTGGGGATGGGGACCATAGTGGGCTGACCATTCTTAGAGAAAGCAGTTCTGAAATGACAAATAACAAAATCAGACTTCACTTCTAAATTCCATCATTTAAATAAGGAGGTAACTTTTATCACCAAAACATAGCATACAATATTTCTGTAAGTTTTATGATAATTTACAATTATTTATATATTTTCTTAATAAAGTGCATATCACATGAGTTGTTGTGTGGATTGGAATTTAGTATAGAACCTCTGAAACAGTATAAAGGTTTCCATGTGAAGAATAATTGGAAAACGAATTTATTGCTCCTTTATTGCTCAAATCAAAACTGTCATTGGAACTGACTTGTGGTACTGCATGACAGAGTTGTAGTCATAGGAAGTCCCCTGATTCAGAGTGTCGATCTTGTCGAAATTGTGCTTCTTGTCTAATGAAGAAAGCAAATGATAAGCAAAACATCACAATCATTCAGTAAGTAAAACACCACAATCAATCAGTAAGTAAAACATCACAATCATTCAGTAAGTAAAACACCACAATCAATCAGTAAGTAAAACATCACAATCATTCAGTAAGTAAAACATCACAATCATTCAGTAAGTAAAACATCGCAATCAATCAGTAAGTAAAACATCGCAATCAATCAGTAAGTAAAAAATCACAATAATTCAGTAAGTAAAACATCATAATCATTCAGTAAGTAAAAGATCACAATGCTGCCAATGTTGTTAGATGCAACATTTTTTAAATATATTCAATGCCAGTTTAATTTGTCTTATTTCTTAAATCAAAATAGGTGATGTAAGTACAACATTATGGCAATGCTGAGATCATGTAAAAAAACAAATTAGATTCATATCATGTAAAACAATGTCTATTTGAGTACATATTTCTGTAAGGTGTGAAGCTGTGACAATTATTGGTACTCTACCATGGACAACGTTCTCCCAAACAATGCGGATGTGGTTGTCACGGTCACTGCGCTTCTGCTCATGGTTGAAGCCCAGAGCATGCAGTAGCTCATGTTGGACAGTTTTATGGTAGATACAGCCACTCCGGGATAGAGACACTGTCTGGGCATTACCACGGCGACCAATGTAAGAGTAGCATCTGTCAAACAAATAACCATGTAATTTACTACAGGCCTTCTCTCAGTAGTCAGAAGTACTGAAGTTCAGTTTACACTAAGTCCAGTTCAGAACATTATATTGCTCATTGAACTTTATATGGATCATTGATTCAGTTCAAATGCTGTTATTCTATAGCAGAATAATGTAAAGAAATGAGCCCCAATAAGGTAGCAATCCTTTAAATGTCTCTAAAGAAAATAATCTCCAAAGAATATGAGTTTAAGTGTTCTGCAAGCAACATTTTCAGTTTTCAGTGCAAATACACATTGCAAATGCAAGAACTAACTCAATCGTACATCGTGATTTTTAATTCTGGAGAAATAATCAACTCTTTCATGTGATGGGCAGGGAGTGCGAAATAAAATGGTCTCAGGGAAAAATGAGGTTTTAATGAAGAAAGTGCGCAAACAAAAACCTGTGACACGATCCGAATTAAGGATACAATGACCAGCAGTCAACTGGTACAAACACAAGGGGCCCGCCATTCCGTGACACTTCATAACTCTCATAGTTACTGTAACATCTGTGCTAACCAATGTTTTTTGATACATTAAAGTAATTGTTGGGAAAACCAACCATAAATAAAGATATTCTAAGTAGGACTAAATTGTAACAATAAATACCCTATAAATACCAAAAAAAACGTGCATGTGATTTGTGAATGTAGCAACAGAAAATTTTTGTCTGATTTTTCAACATAAATGGGAATGTGACGATGATGCATACCCATTGCGGGACTCGATGCTGATATAATCCCTCTCGTTGGAGCGCCGTCTGAAGTGGATGCAGGAGACAGAGGAGAAGGAGTCTAGTCCACGCTGGATGACACGTACCTCGCTGGAGACTGAGGCACAAGATTACAGTTAATCTCTTCTGAACAGGTGGAGTGACTTTGCTCTGGGTCCAAGATGACAGAACAGAATGCGCAGTTATATAAGTTATTGTGCAGTTGATATCTCTCTTTGAGTAACATACTACAAATGAGTCAGGAGTAGTTCACAGTAATTTAAGTAATTTCTTCAACCCTATAAAGGTATAGAAACAGTGGGTAATATTAGTGCACGTCACAGGCATACGGTAGTGGTTGGCAATGACGTAAGGCACATAGACTTTGCCATCACTGGACTTGGGCCACATGCAGTTTTGGACGGTGCAGGGATCAGCATTCCTCTCGTCATCAACAGCAATGTCATCAATCAGCTCAGGCTCATCAAAGTCACGAACTAATGCAGAGAACATATATTATACAGCTGATTTAAACACTGAACCCTTTCCTATAAACATTCTGGGTGTGTGTCTGTATGTGCGTGTGTGTCCTAAAGTTTTACACCATTGCCATTAAGAGTTTGTTGGTGTACCATTTAAAGGAAATATATATATTAATGAACTTTGTAAATGTATTGTTTTGGTAAAGGCTCACTGTAAATAATTGCAGAGTTATTGTTCTTGTGCAGTGCAGACACTGTGTATGTGTACATACTGATGTCTTTGTTAGCTCTCTCCAGCAACTCTCCCACAGACAGCTCAGACATGTCCTCAGCACCTATCACACAAATCATATCACTACATTTATATTAGAGATTCACTCATTAAATCCTTTGTGCACTGCTGACCTGTGTTCCCATTTCATTTATTATAAAGTATTCTATCAAAAGTTAATAAAGCTAATAAATCTCATACAGTAAATCCTTTTGAAACTATAATTATCTGAGACTCATTTGTAGAAATCAGTATAGCTTAAGGCAAGTGTGTTGGCTTTGCTTGATGTTTGTAGGATTTCAATTACTGTGCATAAGCCATTAATATACTGTAATAACATAATATTGATGAATAAATGTAATTTCTTCCCATACAGTTTCTGGATGGATAGATGCCATGATAAATGTGAATGTAAAAGCTATAATAAATGTGTTATACAGATATATAAATATATTAAACATATTTCCTAATTCATGTTTATGTACCTGAAGTATTTAAACTTCACTGCTTTTTTTTCACTTAAATTAGCTGTAGATAATAATTTTACTAAACCTTTGTGTATATATATATATATATATATATATATATATATATATATATATATATATATATATATATATATATATATATATATATATATATATAGTTTATTATGAAGTGTGTTTATATTTCATAGTTGTTGACTTACCTGGCTACATGAAAGGTCATATGGCACATGAAAAAGAGACAATATGACAATTTATTACACACTGGCATACAATGAGAGTGATATTTGTACATTTTACTGTTCCCTTGTGATTGCAGTGAGCTACATGAGGCTACATGTGTGCAAATATGTGAGTATATTTATGAATATATTGATGTATCTGACCTCCTCAGCTCTGATGGAGCAAGCCAACAGCAGGGCCAGTAGACCCCCGATCACCTTATACATAAACATAGCAGCTGGTCTCCTACAGGGGGACACATGCAACCGCAAGATTATTGTACAGCAAATATGCACATAGAGGATGGAAACGCATAGCCTGACTATTTAAGAGTCATTTTGCTGTACAAAATGTCCAAAACATATAAACATAAAATTTTTTAAAGGCTTTAACGGATAAATATATCACATGCTCTTACCCAAATAGAAGAAATGCAATGTATGGCAGCAGAAAGAAAGAGAGCTTTTATCCTCTTTTCTGTGTGCCTAACATGATAAGCACATTATGTAGAGAACACCTGCTGACACCTGAAAGAACTTTATCTTTAAACATGTTAACATATGGTGGAAATATTTAAACATTCTGTGTGGGCCTGGCCATAATGGCAGCAGGTGGTGTTTTCTCCTGTTGAGTACACAGAGACTCAACTTATTTTATAGACTTATTTTGTTAGCGCACGGAGACCACAGAAACAGGGAAGAGCACACGGATGGAGCTGATGGAGCTGATGGGAGCTTAAATACAGTGAGAAAATGGTGGTACCCAAAGAGCAGATACACTGGATAAAAGCCCCAGTAAACATATGAACAATGGCAATGCTAAGGCAGTGCCACTGACACGAGAGAGAGTGACATTTTAATTATATCAAACACATCTGTGATCAGTCTGTAGGTCTAATTCAAAGAAGGAAGATTTGTTTGTTTTTGCACATGACTTAATACACAAATGAAACGCAACATTACAACCATGAGCAGCCAACATAACTGAGAATATCTGATTGATATCCACTTCTCAGGATCCGGAGTCAGTCCACATTCCTGACAGTCATTCACGGCAACACGCCATTGCACATGCATGGAACCAGTCAACACATGACCAGTGCAGTCAACACATGACCAGTGCAGTCAACACATGACCAGTGCAGTCAACACATGACCATGTGACTGGTTCCATGCATGTGCAATGGCGGCATCCAATGTTTTCGACTCCCACAGTGCCTGCTAGAGCAGACACAATCTCGTGTTCAGACTGCTAATTGGAAATGATACACCACAGAGAATCCTTTTGTATTTGTACGCCCTACTGTGAGCAGTAAATGTCCTCTGGCATAACTCTGACATTAGCTCCAACTGGTGTCTTTCGTGAGCTCATTTAAATTTTAAGCTCATGTTAAATCCAGTGTGCTAAATATTTAGGATCCATTCATGAGTTGCTCGTCCACTGTGGGTATGGGATACTGTTAATGGCACGGTTTGCTTATTGCATTTCAAGACAAGACCTGATTTCAAAATGAGGTACAACAACCTCTGGATTGCAACGTGGCATTGGGACCACTCACAGCTTCAATAATGGCTAGAATCTAGACTCTAGATCAACCAGCTCTTTCTTTCTATCTTTAAGCAGTATGTGGCCTAGTGGCTAGGCTACTGTTTGAACACAGGGTTATATGTAAAGACAGACTCTGTTTGTTTGCAGCTTATCTAGACATTAGAACATTTCTGGGTGTTGTGACTAAAGTGTCTGCATTCAGAGCCAGAGTTTCATGGTTGTCTATGCCTTGTCTTTCCTCCACTATTTATTAATATAATAATGATAATAAATTATTATAATAAATATTATAATAAATGCATTAATGTTTGAATGCATTTTATAAATTACATATCCTTGATCCTACTGTCATTTTATGTCTGCAATTGCTATGCAAATCATCATTGGTGATGAATACATAGAATACATGGATGATGAATACATAGTGCCCCTTTCCTTCGAATTTTCCTTTTCCATTTTTCCACCATTTTCTTCCAACACAGTTGACAGTCCCTGGCTCTGTAGTGCTCCCCCCCGGTGTCACGTACATCTGCTCCTCAATCCGTTCACAGAGCGTCCTCCAGTGGGAGAGGAAGAGTGAGCTCAGGTCCGTCCTTGAGGCACTGGTGATGCTCACAAGATGATCAATACTCAAATGTGGGAATATTGATTTATTCATGGACAAGTTACATGTGTGCAATCGCTCTCAACACTCACTGGCCACTGTTACACACCTGTATCTAACACTCATGCTCTAATTAGGTTAGCTACTACAGGTCTACTTATTTATAAACTTTAGTGTAAGAGTTAGGACAGCAGCACGTATTTTGATTTGTTTTTTGTTTGTAGCAAACAGGTACACATAAGAGTACTCTTTCATTCATCTGTCAGTGGAGGTGAGTCGAATTTCAAGACTGATGTATCATATAAGACTGGTAAGACTGGATCTTCTTTTCATCAGATACATTCAACAGAGTGATTTTATTGTCATAATGCAGGTAAGATAGCGGAGTGTGCTTTTTTAAAAACGTAAACAGGACAGCCAAGAACAAATACAACCCAAAAGGGTAAATTTAGTGCAGGTTCCGTGGAACCAACGACATCTCCTGATGTTTGCTATATCGATCTTTAATTCCGAATAGTTTGGTATCAGTGTCCAAGTGAGATGGACACGGATACCCGGTGATGATATTACGTGACACACGAGCTGTGTGGGCGTTTATGCATGCTTTCTTTGCATTCATTAGAACATGTTTTAATGCTTTGATTGTTCTTTGCCAGGAATTAGACTTTAAGTATATGCAAGTGCCTCTCTATTATGTATAATTACGTTATGAATTAGTGTCTTGTAAATTTAGAGACAAAACTTACCTGTTAAGGGATTAGATTGGTAATGATCTTGCTGGTGGTAAACTTGTTCCTTTGGTCGTACTGTCTAGGCGTTGACGAAAAACTCACCAGGAGTGCTTTTTGGGGTGTATTTACGAGGGCTCAGTCTAAGTATAAAGCTGATTTGAGGATAAAGCTGATTTGAGGATAAGTGATACAGATACGTCTGAAGAGAATCCATTGGATGCATCATTTTCTTCCGATACTCATGTGTGTAACGACGGGTGCAGCGTAAAGGACGAGACACGGATCCTTGGTTTTAGCAACCGACGTCACTGCTTTATTTAAACGTAGAAGTTGAAACACGTAACACTCACAACGTGTAAACTCAGACAAAGACGAGCACAAGACGTTGCGCGAATGCACATTAAATAGGTGGCGAACACCTACCCTCGTGATCTCGAGACAAGGCACAGGTGCGACTACGAACACGCTCACAAACAACCCACACCAACGGAAGTACATACATGGACATAACGACACGCAGACAACAAAACGGCACGCCCACAGGGAAGGGTCCTGAGCTGTGACCGTGACAGAACCCTCCACCAGGGGCTCGCTACTCCCGGAGCGTCCCGCGTAGCCGGAAAGCCCCGAACCAACACCGACGGGCAGGTCCGGAGCCGCCGGAACCACGAGCCTCCGAGAGCCGTCTCCCCCGCACAGCTCAGCTCTAGTGCACCCTCCCTGGGAAGACAGGGGAAAACACATTAGACAAGCAAAAACGGAACAGTCACGAACACACACACAGGCACATTTACACACAGAGGCACGAATGGGAATAGTGGGTTTGGCAGACACACGGGAAGACACACGAAAACAGGAACGGACAAACATGAAACAGGCGCCAGGCTTCGCGCCAAGAGAAGGGCGATCAGAGGAGAGAGGTTGGGAGCTGCCGGTGCTGCGGCGGGCGGTCCTCCTCCTGCCCTCGCCGCGAACCCTCTGCCGGGTGCGGCGCGGTTGGCGGACGCGCCGGGCGCAGCGCGGCTGGCGGACGCGCCAGGCGCAGCGCGGGGGGGCGGACGCGCCGGGTGCAGCACCTGGAAGTCCCCTGTCGACCTCCATCTCCTCCACCTCCTCACTGCCCAGGCTCCAGCTCATGGGCGTGGCTGAGCTTCTCTCCTGGGAGCAGTCCATCGCGCTCCCCTCGGAGCGGTAAGAGGGGGCGCTTGCTTCTGAGCGGTTCCACCCTTTAACGGTCCAGGCTAACCGCTCCGAGGGGGGCGGACTACCCTCCTCCCCGGAGCCTGGCTCGCTGTCCGTGCACTCGGAAATGCCCGAGTACACGGACGGAGGGCGGTCTTCTTCGCCCCCACCGTAGTCCACAGTAGGAGCGGTACACCCAGACGGAGGGTAGCGCTCTTCCTCATCTGCCTCCTCCCCCTCCCCACCGTAGTCAATGGTGGGGGCGGAGCACTCGGACGGAGGGTATTCGTCCTCGGTCCCCTCTCCCCCACCATAGTCCACCGTGGGGGCGGAGCAAACGGACGGGGGGTAGTCCTCTTCCTCCCCTCCACCGTAGTCCACGATGGAGGCTTCGTCTAGCGACGGAGGGTAGGTTTCCTCCTCGTCGTCCTGCTCCTCCTCCTAGCTGGGAGAGTAGACCTCCTCCTCTTCCTCCTGCTCCTCCGCCTCGCTAGGAGAGTCCTCCTCCCCAAACTCGCTCTCGGGGGTCTTCTCTATTGCGTAAAGCTCAAAGGAGCCCACCCTCAGGGGTGTGAGATCCCTGGTGGAAGCGCGGTGGTATTTCTTCCACAGCCTCACCGCTTCCTGGCAGACCATCTCCGCTGACTCGGGGTCAGGGTGTACCCGAGCCTGACGCAGCAGGGACGCGCACACTGGGTCCTCCTCCAGCTGCGCCAGCGTCGGCGGTACGTCGTGGCGTGGGGGAGAGGATGAAGAGCAGTGATACCGCTTGCTGGGCTTCTTGCCCTTCTTTGGCTTGGACTTGTTCTTATAGCCCGGCATTTTCTCGTGTCTCTGGTGGCTCGTCTTTCTGTAACGACGGGTGCAGCGTGATGTGATGACAGAAAAGATGTTTCCTGCAATCGTGAAGAACTTGCGAAAAAGCAGGTGGCTTATGTTTTAGGTAATATATTGATGCGCAAATGGACTTCAATAAATGTTCCTTTTGTATATCACGATTTGGAATTAAAAGTCTGTCATGATTATTCGTGGTCTACTCATCTAAGGATGATAAATGTGAATGCCACGAAAACATAACATAATCCTCTTGAGAAAAGTTACAAGTCGAACTTGTAACTGTGTTAAGCGTTATGTTTTTCACAACGTTTGGCTTACCAAGGGTGATACAAAGATCAAGGATCTCATTTTACTTCTGAGCTTTTTTCACAGGTCTTGTAGCTGTTGAGGGTGAAACACGAAAAATGTCCTTACCATCCAGAATCGCAAGGTGCAGTAGTTTCATCAGACACTCAAGTCGAGCTGCGTAAGTACTGCCTAGGACAGACCTGGGCAAACTACGGCCCGCTGGCCACATCCGGCCCATTGTGCTTCCCTGTCCGGCCCGCGAGAGGCCAATCATAAATGAAACAAATATCTATGTCGTGCGTGCAATACAACTGTGACGCTTTTATTTTGAAAGTGTTACGTTTGTGTTAATTCCGTGTGGACGTACGTGTGTGTGTGTGAGCTGTGCGAGAAATACGGTCTCTGTGATCAGCGACAAGTTAAGGCTGAATTTATACTTTCGGGAGTTGCACCTCGCGCGAACCTCCGCAAACGGCGGAAAATTTACGTGACGAATTTTAATGTTGCATTGTGTTCCAGGTTTGAAAAGTGCTGGAATTTAGGCTAAAGTACTTGAAAATGCTTGAAATTGTAACTGTATTTCGATTCACAACAAATAGCTGACTGAACAGGGGGGTATTCCAGAGAGCGGGTAAGTAAAGCTCAGGGTTTTCCGTTCCAGAAACCGAGCTTAGAGAGAACCTGAGTCAACTGGGAAATATTGAAATGGACCTTGAAAGTGCCGTAGAAGTGCTTTAAAGCTAGGTTTAAGCCAGGTTTATACTTGACGCGGCGCAAGGGTCCGCGCGGCGAAAATTATGTAATCGCGGTGGCGAGGGCCTCACGCACTGTTGATTCGCAAGGTCGTGCACCTCTCGAATTTTATAACTTCGCGCGCGCGCCGCGCTTCAGCGCAATGAACAAAGTCATGTTTGCAGGGTTCATACACCTACAAGGTGGAATTAAAGCATTTATATGTCACTTTCAATGTCCATTTCCATATTTCCCAGCACATTAAACTTAATTAAGTTAAATATTTATACATATATTCGAAATGATCCGAAATAATTTGCTTTTTTATCACATTTATTTTCAAAACGCCCAATCTTAACGTCTTCACGTTCTCTTATGTTTCGTCCTGGAATTACAAGAGGCTGGTATTTGTTAACGTAACAAGAAAACTGTTCATTCAGATGGCTATTTGTTGTGAAACGAAGTAGTTACAATTTCAAACATTTTCAAGTATTTAGCCTAAATTCCAGCACTTTTCAAATCTGAAACAAAAAGCAACATTAAAATTGGTCAGGTAAATGTTCCTTCCCCTGTTTTTGAGGGGTGTTTCTTTATACCAACACACATCGTTTCGGAGAACACTGCACAGAATGTGACGCGGCAAGTATAAACGCCTCCGCCGTTCGCGGAAGTTTGCGTGAGGTGGGCGGAGCCACTGTGATGACGTCATTATTGTTTGTGTGGCCCTCTGACACAATTCAGGTTTCTCATGTGGCCCCTTGTAAAAATTAATTGCCCACCCCTGGCCTAGGAAGTGGCCATGTTTGGATGAATGTCTCGTGAAGTAAAGCTGCGCAGCGGCTCGTGAAGCAATACAGCAGTCTTAACAATTTTGTCCTTCTCAATTAGTATTTGGATATTCAGACCCATGAAACGTCTGAATGAATATTTTCTATCAAGTCCACTCATGATAAGAATGTTTTGCATAAAAAAGTACTTAAAATGTTATGCCAGCTCTTTTCGTGGCATTCACATTATGAATTGTTCTTCTTAACTGTGAAAGAAGCGTAATATAGGCCTACTGTTCATGAAAGTGAGGTGAGTGTTCACTTTTAGCTGGGATAGTGATGAGCGAACAGTTTGATGCCTTATTTGAGGTATGTTTTCCATAAAGGTGCCTTTGCAGTTATAACACCCTAAGTAGTTCATCAAATAGTTTTATGTGAGTTGTTACAGATGTAAAACATTGAGTTAACTTACAGGTTAACTTACAGAAACAAGCATTTGCACAAATACAGCTTTATCTGATCAAAACTCTAAAATCAAAGAGTATTAATATGCAAATATTTATCAACATGTGATGTTTGTGTGAAAGTTTTGGCCTCAGAGTTCTGATAGTATTACTGTAAGTCACTGTAACTAGTTTGACACAGGAGTTACTGGCATAGTAATTATTGTTTTAGCCAGATTAACAAATAATGACAGATGTGGGACCAGCTGCTACTCATGATGTGCAACATGTGTAGATTTAATCTGTTAGCTTTTTGGTCCCATCAGGGGTGCTAATGGGTACGTGTGGACCCGTTTTAAATCAGCCATAAGATACTCTAAAAATCAATTAATTATCAACCAATTTGTTTCTTACCTCTTGTTTATCTTGATAGGCTTCCTTATACATGAAAGGATTGGTTTTAATTTTTTGTTGTGCCTCCCTGGGCCTTTCTTTTGACCCTAACCTCTGATTTGTTATCAGAAAAGATATGATCCAGAGCTTGGCCAACATTAAATCTTCTTTTCATTGTTGCACTGGAGATGTGCACTCCACAAAAGGCCAACTCAAACTGACCTGGCCCTACATGTCTGGACATGTCCATCCTTCCCTTGCCTTTCGAAACAAGCAAAAATAGTAAGCTTAAATGCAAGATGTTTTATACCTGGGTCCACAGGTACCCTAACAATAGAAAGGTAACAATTTCAACAAAAGCATTTTGTAATTTAGTAAAAAAAAATTTTTTTTATGATTTTGTTTAAATTTAATTTCCTGACAAAATCAAAAAATCTTGATGTTATAAACAAGTTTATGTAGTAGTTATAAGCATGTAAACTATACAAACGGGTCCGTCAGGACCCTAACACAAGAGAAAGTTAAGTCATATATTATAATGCAGCAATAGAGCACCTATTCACATGCAAGTGAAGGAGATTAGAAAGAACAGAATACATCTCTGCTCACTGGGGCTACGACAAAGTCACATTTGGAACAGCCTCTTGATATAGTGATAATTGATCATTGATATTATTTGTAATGCCACCGATGTCATGGAGAAAACCGGAGGAGGACACAAATGCTGAGAAGAGCGAAATTTTATGGGGGAAAATCCAGAGTCATCATCATATAAAGATTTCAGGGTCAAAAAGTCAGGCTGTCCAGAGAAAGAGACATGATTTCCTCAAATAATCAGTATAATTTAATATACATAAATAGTTTGATTAGGTATGACAGTGCCTACCAACAACTGAGCCAGCAGACCCAGTCATCTTGTACATACATAACAGGCAGAGACCTGCCCTGTAGGGGGAGCAAGCATCAAACAGCTCAGTGAGCGTACAAAATGTAATGAACCAAAAATATTCATCAGTGCTGTAAAACATCTAGACATTAAATAAACAGATAATAGACACATTAGGAGAGGAGTTCTTACCCCAGACCTCCAAGAAGAAATGAAACATACTCTGTCAGGGAAATATATATCAGACATATATGTCAGGATATGTATATATAATAACCGGAACGTGATAACAGGAATTCCTGACTCCAGGCAAAGCTGTAATGTAAATGTTTTGTGGAAGTATGTTAACATATAGGAAGGTTTATCAAGCTTAAATATACGTAACCTTGATGTACAGAAAGCAGGTGTAGGTTTCCCTAGAGGTTCCACATAAGCAAAGGATGAACATGTCTCTTAGAAATGGTCCCACATGGCTCTGTCTTTTGGATAAGATCCTTATTGCAACGTGACGTGCACACCGTGTGGAAGGGAGTGAAAGCCGACAAAGCAGTACTAACGAATAACATTTATTAACAGCGAAGAACAAAGACAAAGGCTGACAACCAAGGGCAAAATTTGAAGATTTAAATTCACTTACATTAATGAAGGGAAACAGCTGAATACAGACTAACAGAGGGGAGGCTAACAAGGGGGTGTGGCAACACAACAGCAATAACAATGTGGACCAAACCACTACAGACAGGTGAATGGGTGTAAAGTGTCAGGCACTCATCTGGATGGATATCTCAGAGGTTTGGTTCCTGGGATCTGCTGTAGCCATTCTAGTGTGGGGATCACAGCACCTAGTGCTCCAGTTACCATAAGAACTACTATTACTTTCACCTTCCACATCTTTTCCCACTCTGTTCTCAGCCCATGGTATTTTTTCGACCTTTGCATGTTCCTTGTTTCTGATGTAGCTCTCATTTGAGATCGCTACATCTATCACTTCAACCCACTTCTTCGATGTGGAAGTCCCTCAAGATCTTTGCTTGGACATTCTCCACCACCTTTGGGCAGTGACTACTTAACACGCCACAAAAAATCTTTATTTAACCTTAATTTAAAGGCAGAGGCCTTAGCAATGAACCTTAAGACATTATTGTGCATTCATACTGATTTTATTTATTTTCAAATAAAGGCAAAGGAAAACGCCATAATGGCTAATGCCCTTTTTTCAAAGGCCTAGATATGTTATTTTGTTGGTCTTCCCTGTTTGCAGTTTCTGGCTGGATTGTGAATGAAGTTCTCTTTCTGGCGAAAAAAAAAAAAAACATTTATATATATATATAATGTGTGTGTGTGTGTGTGTGTGTGTGTGTGTGTGTGTGTGTGTGTGTGTGTGTGTGTGTGTGTGTTATAGTAGACATGGTAATATATACAAATTATATCAAATTTCTATCAAATAACAGTAATAATAATGAACAAGATCAGTTGTACATTCATTGTAGGTATATGCAAGAAATCTGAATGTTATCTAGTGGCTTTCTGCATTGTGAATGTGATTACATTGAGATACAGAATTAGTGTAATGAGGCAATGTTTGTGTGAGTCTCACAGCACATGTAGAGTCTGTTGAGTCTGGTGATGTCATTCTGACTCATCTCCGTTGCCTGGCCGATGGCTACATTGCTGTTGGGGATGGGGACCATAGTGGGCTGACCATTCTTAGAGAAAGCAGTTCTGAAACGACATAACAGAATAAGCTCAGTGTCTGGATGCCAACAATCCCAATTCCCAACCCTGTTTCAGTAGTGACATCCATAACAAGAAGTAATTAAAAATAAATGACATTATGTCAAGTGTAATACTGTAAGAAGGAAGGAACTGATCAATACAAGCAGTGTGATGAGTGCCTGACCTGTAGTACTGCATGACAGAATTGTAGTCATAGGGTGTTCCCTGATTCAGAGTGTTGATCTTGCCAAAGGCATACTTGTAACCTGTTCAACAAGGTCAAACAAACAGAAGCTTTATAATATATAATAGCTTTATATAAAATTGTGGCTATAGAGTATTGCAAAATAGGATTTAGCTTAATGTTCTAATTAAATTTTAAAAATTCAGAATCAGGATTGGATTAAAAAATTTAAAGAGAAACATGGCAATGGAGTAAGTACTGAAATTTGGACTTACTATCAATAATGTTCTCCCAGACAACACGGATGTGGTCGTCACGGTCACTGCGACACTGTTCGTGGTTGAAGCCCAGAGCATGGAGCAGCTCGTGCTGGACGGTGTTGTGGTAGATACAGCCATTGCGGTCCAGAGACACTGTCTGGGCATAACCACGGCGACCCACATAAGAGTAGCATCTGTCAAAGTGACAAAGAGTAAAACTTAACAAACATGCTCTCTGGATCTCTTTGACTTTTCAGATCTGTATTCTGGTACTGAACATCATTTATTCAGGTAGAAGTACATCCAAATTTTTATGCACCAATTGTATATCAGTATATACTGAAATATATGTTTAATGTATCGACTCTGTTTAAGCGGTAAGTTCAAATATATAAACATTTCAATATTTTTCTAAATGATTATTTTGAAGCATGTTCAAATCATCATTCTGGTTCTGATTTTAGGTCTTTACAGGTTTCTTATTATTCAGAGTCTTGATCAGGTTTCCTGGTCTTAATGCTGGTGGTCTCCACTCCTGTGATACTTACCCACTGCGAGACTCAATGCTGAGGTAGTCCCTCTCGTTGGAGCGGGGGTAGAAGCGGATGCAGGACACAGAGGAGAAAGAGTCCAGACCACGCTGGATAACCTGCAGCTCACGAGAGGCTGAGGGCACGAAGGACACAGATTACAATTAGGACAGACTAGAATTATAATAGAATTACTTTTTTCCAAACTGAAACAGGAAAGAAACTCTACCTCAAATAATATCTATTGAATCACTTTATATCAGTTCTAAAATAGGAGAAGACCTTAAAGATACATGATACCCTGTACTACGGTTAGAATAAGTGTGATCATATATAATCTAGCATTGCTAATATGTTTATTAATCCAAACTGACATAGAAAGAGTTATTATGTCCCTCACAAAGTAAATGCACAAAGAAAATGTTAAAGAGTTGTGAGGACACATGGTGCATTTGCGTACAGACGTACAGAAGTGGTTGGCGATGACGTAGGGCACGTAGACTACACCGTCAGTGGCCTTGGGCCACATGCAGCCTTGGGCGGTGCAGGGGTCAGCGTTCCTCTCATCGTTTTCATCATCAACTGCAATGTCTCCAATAACCTTTGGCTCATCTGCATCACGAACTAACACACACAAAACACGCTGCACAGCTAACTTTTAGATCCACTCTATATAAATATATGTGCACAAACACAGTGCAGTGTAGTAGCATATTAGATCATTTTAGATTCTGTCCATATAAAGGCACATAAACAGTAGTTCTACACTGTAGCACTCTTGTTTAGGCTCTGCCAAACAAGAAATGATTGAAGTTGTCCAAGTGGTAATGAGATATGTAACCCCAAATTCTGCTCTTTAGTCTTACTCTGTCTCACTCTCCTAGTGCCCTGCCCAGGTAGGCATAGGGTGTTGTTCTGAACATCATAATGGCAGGAGACAGGTGAAGACACTTTACTTTAGTACCACATTCCTGCATCATAGACTTTGCTACATTTGCCTGCCAGACTTTTCTACATTTCCACTGATACATTGCTACATTTCCATTGCACATACTAGTAAAGTTTGGTTTGAATTATGTTTTATGTGCAATTGAGCCGTAGCCAAATTAAACAAAGTTTTCAATGGTGCATTTTTTTACAGGCATTAAAGTAAACCCACTTACTGTTGCTGCATAGTTGTGGTGTGGTGGCCAGTGTGTGTGTGTGTGTGTGTGTGTGTGTGTGTGTGTGTGTGTGTGTGTGTGTGTGTGTGTGTGTGTGTGTGCTGGTGTACCGATGTCTCTGTTAGCCTTCTCCAGTCGCTCACCAACGGACAACTCATCAGAAGTGTCCTCAGCCACTGTCACACCAACAGATCAATGCACATTCTGCACAATCATTCATTTATCTAATTGGTATGCATGTATCTTACTTGATCAAGCATAGAACGGAATATTTACACTTAAACCTGCCATAAATGTAACTTACCAGGCTACACATGATGTCATGATAAGGGCAGCAGGGCAGGGTGGATAGAAACACAATATATAGATAGTATATATAAAAAGTACAATGTTTGAACTGTGTGTGTGTGTGTGTGTGTGTGTGTGTGTGTGTGTGTGTGTGTGTGTGTGTGTGTGTGTGTGTGTGACACAGAGAGAGAGAGAGAGTGTGTATGCGCACGCACATGTGTGAGTGTGTGTGTGTGTGTGTGTGTGATGTATCACCTCCTCAGCTCTGATGGAGCAAAACAGCAGGGCCACTAGACCCAGAGTCACCTTGAATGCAAACATAATGGTGGCCTGTAGGGGCCACAGTAGTATCATTTTTCACTGTAGCCGTGAACCTTTCTTATGGTTACATTTCTTTTGATTTCCTTCTTAGCATTACACGTCCTCTTGTCTTTGAGCAGTATGATGGGCTCACAGACCTTTCACATTTGTTCTAACTCCTGATTTCTTTATTTATTCATGCCATGAGAGGGTTCTGTAATTTCTTTCCTGCATTTTGGCATGTAAAGCTGCTACACTCTCTATTTCTTTACATGGTAGTTTGAGTCACTTTGTCAATATGGATTAATCAACTTCCGTACTTTCCTGTCTATACTTCATAATGGAAGACTGTGATTCCTTATTAGCAATAAATATCTTGTACACAGTGTAAGTGCTCACTTTCTTCACCCAGAAGCAGAGAACACAGCATTTGGAGGACAATACCAATTACATTCCACAAACCCTGTTCCCATAATAATATAATATATTAATAATAAACATGCCAAGAATAATTTCTTACTGACAATGTGCAAATACTTTTTTATTGTCTCACTCAATCAAAAACAGAAACTAAGCAAGCCAACTATGTTAAAGATGTACCACATGCACCACACACTATACCATGTGCACCACACACTATACCATGTGCACCACACACTGTATCACATGCACCACACACTGTACCATTCATAAATAGTCTTACCTTAAAAGAAAGAAACAACCTGAGCTGCGCTTGAGAAAGGGGTTTTATACCCCATGTATGATAAGATTATAGACCAGTCATTTACAGACCAACTAGACATGCTGACTGAAAGAAACCATATCTGTAATCAGCACTCAACAACAAGACAACTCCCATGAGTCTCCGAGTGACACTTTATCATGTTTAAATATGTACAATATCAAAGGAAAGAAAACAGGTGTATTTTCCCTAGAGTGGCTGCTTCACATGATGTAACCGATGTCTTCCTTATTTGGTAAATGTGGCTTGGCTCCTTTCATTTTTTATGTCCATGATTTAACTGTGAAATATGATCCTACTGGATTTATTCTTTTTAATAGTGAAGCCATTATTCATTGAAAGTTGCAGACATATTATGCAGAAGTATTTAATATGATTGTTTGGCAAGCCAAATAAACTGCATTGGAATTCCAGAATAAAAGCTTTTACAAATTTTCAAAAACATTCAGATACTATTTTTACGAGAATTGAAAATCTATGTTATGAGATATAAACTAACCACCAAAGCTTGATTTGACATGTGAAGCTCTAACCATTGCCTTGGTTGACTTATTGGCAGTAAGTGAGGAACTAATATTGGCCTGTCTACTAAACAGGAGCTGATTGTACTCTGGTGTTCTCCTGCTCACCATATCAAACTCAGGATTCCTTAATAGGATGTCAAGGAAACAGTAATTTACATTGCTCAAAATCCACCAAAGTTTCACAAATACACTCGATGTAACTGTAACCTGCCATGATGATGTATTTAGTCAAGGTATGTCTCATATGTAGACAAACATACAAAGAATATGTTCATTTCAGTAACATTGAAAAAATTCCATTCTACTACTTGCAGAAGAAGTTCATGTTCTGTGTACAGCACACATGTGGTGTAAGCAAACAGCTTCAGCAGTGTCATTCAGTTCCTGTGAACCCTGTGTATACCTCACTGGCCCTGGCATCGGATGAGAAAGGCTCACTGAAAACTAGTGCAGCCAACTCAGTACATTTGACTGGGAAAAGCTGCAGCTGCTGCTCAATGTTGTTTCCCCATGTTTGCAAAAAAACCCCAACATGATAAAATATCTAAATTTAGAACACCCATATATTTCACACAAGTAAATCACCACCTGTTATCATGTTGGTTAAACAGAGAAGGGTATAAAAACTCCCTACATCACCACTGAACAACATACCACTCATCTTTACTTGGGGGTGTTGAGGTAAGGTCTTCTGTTGTGACTTCCATTAACTTGGGTAAAGGGATATAAATACCCAAACACTGCTGTTGCTGAAAACCGGTGATTAATACTAGAAATTCATAACACAAAAGTAACAAAGCCACTCAAGTGGTAACCAAGTCTCTCAAATGGTAAGCAAGTGGGCACTCAAATTCTATTCCAGCACAGTGACACTTGATCACACTGGTCAGCCATGAAGCACTTGACGCTTTTTTTCCTGCTTGGTTGAGCTTACCTGATTATGCCTCTCTGATTGGTCTGTTTGCCTCACGTTCATGGCAAGGCACATTAAATGGCAAATGGCTCCATAGTTGTTTGTGAACCTTGAAACAGTAGCCTAACCGATGTGTAATATACAACCATGGACTGCTTCCTCCAGCAGGTGTCTAGCAATGATGTACAAAGTGACAGTGGGTCTTGTGACCCTTTTGCTGGTCTTCTCTGTTAGAGCTGAGGAGGAGGTGAGATACACACACACACACACACACACACACACACACACACACACACACACACACACACCATTTCAAAGTTTCAAAGCACATGCACATTACTCTTTTATAACGAGACTCTATCATGTCTGTCATCTGTGTTCACATGGCTGGTGTGTAGCCTGGTAAGTCAATAATCGAGTTTTTTTAATGCATATTTATAAAATGTTTTTTTAGTTGTATGAGATACTTATTTTATTAATTTATTCACTTTTAGTGTTGTCTGTGGGAGAGCTGCTGGAAAGAGCTAACAATGGCATCGGTGTGGACACACACACGCACACATGCACGCACACACACACACACACACACACACACACACACACACACACACACACACTTACACATAGTTTTTAAAGACTGCCAAGCGTATTGTAGTGTTTCATGACTATCCATGACATATTTTAATAACATGTATAACATCACATTATCTTTTGTACAGTTTCTGATATTCCTCTCAGTACAGTCATAGCATTCATTTTCTAATCTTGCCCCCCCCCACACACACACATTAAATGAGGTTTTATATATTCTTTCTGTTGTGTGTGTTAGTTCGTGATGCAGATGAGCCAAAGGTTATTGGAGACATTGCAGTTGATGATGAAAACGATGAGAGGAACGCTGACCCCTGCACCGCCCAAGGCTGCATGTGGCCCAAGGCCACTGACGGTGTAGTCTACGTGCCCTACGTCATCGCCAACCACTTCTGTACGTCTGTACGCAAATGCACCATATGTCCTCACAACTCTTTAACATTTTCTTTGTGCATTTACTTTGTGAGGGACATAATAACTCTTTCTATGTCAGTTTGGATTAATAAACATATTAGCAATGCTAGATTATATATGATCATACTTATTCTAATTGTAGTACAGGGTATCATGTATCTTTAAGGTCTTCTCCTATTTTAGAACCGATATAAAGTGATTTCAATTGACATTATTTGAGGTAGAGTTTCTTTCCTGTTTCAGTTTGGAAAAAAGTAATTCTATTATAATTCTAGTCTGTCCTAATTGTAATCTGTGTCCTTCGTGCCCTCAGCCTCTCGTGAGCTGCAGGTTATCCAGCGTGGTCTGGACTCTTTCTCCTCTGTGTCCTGCATCCGCTTCTACCCCCGCTCCAACGAGAGAGACTACCTCAGCATTGAGTCTCGCAGTGGGTAAGTATCACAGGAGTGGAGACCACCAGCATTAAGACCAGGAAACCTGATCAAGACTCTGAATAATAAGGAACCAGTAAAGACCTAAAATCAGATCCAGAATGATGATTTAATCATTTAGAAAAATATTTAAATGTTTAGATTTTTAATTATAACTATATCTGTCATTTTTAGAGTGTTTTTTATTCAACCTTATTTCAGATAATCATTATTCTTGGTAGAACACAAAACAAAGTTTCAACAAAGAAACAAAGAAAATTATTGTGAAGTTTCACTCTTTGTCACTTTGACAGATGCTACTCTTATGTGGGTCGCCGTGGTTATGCCCAGACAGTGTCTCTGGACCGCAACGGCTGTATCTACCACAACACCGTCCAGCACGAGCTGCTCCATGCTCTGGGCTTCAACCACGAACAGACACGCAATGACCGTGACAACCACATCCGTGTTGTCTGGGAGAACATTATTGATAGTAAGTCCAAATTTGAAAGTTTGAAGAGTGATTAAATAAGAGACATAATGTGTGTGTGTGTGTGTGTGTGTGTGTGTGTGTGTGTGTGTGTGTGTGTGTGTGTGTGAGTGTGCGCATGTATGTCTCTAATTCTTTGGAAGGGTTAAATTTTTCTATAGTTTGACCATTATTTTATTTTTTTTCACAACAGATATGAAGTACAACTTTGACAAGATCAACACTCTGAATCAGGGGACGTCCTATGACTACAATTCTGTCATGCAGTACCACAGGTCCAGTACTCCGTTCTGTTGACCCTGTGTTCACGTGTCCCATGCACAGTGCCTGCGTGCTCAGATTGTGGATGTATCTACAGTATAAAACTACAAATGACTTTCAACAGGGCTTAAGAGCACAACAGCTCCCAGCAGGCTGGGGTACTGAATACTGCATTATATAATGTTATCTATATTTAATCTGTTTAATTACTTTAAGTGATACCAATATCCTCCTCAAAGCAGTGAGCAGTGTGTCTCAGATTGGTCAGATGACTGTTTGAATATGTAAAACATGTTTTGACAAGCAGTAGTTTCAGGAGTGTACATGTAAAATGTTCAGAAGTGTAAAACATTTCTCATACGTCCACCTTAGCATCTTAGCATGTCAGGAAACAGCGTCTTATATGGCAGTGATATAGTATTTATAAATGTTTGACTCAAGGCTTCATTAGAACTCTTGATTTGACAATATTTAAGACTGTGAAACAATGAGTCTGAAATGGGACGTCAGGACCACGGGGGCAAACTGGGGTAAGAAAGCCCATCGGTGCTGCACCCCTAGGGGTTTCTCAGTGGGATAAAAACCCTCCAACCAGGACCGAAATGTTGATGAGGTGGAACAAGGAAGAGGACAACAGAAAGAGTTAAAAACCCAAACTGAGGAAAACCCAACATACTGGGGTTTAACTGAACAAGGATTCAAACCCGGGACTCAAGCAGCATGTGAGTATTGCTCAAGGCTAGGAAGAGTGCCTGGTGGAGAAGTGAGGCTCAGGTGGCTCAACCAGAAACAGGATGGCTTTACAGGTGGACCAAGGTCTCGGTCACACACAAAGGAAACAGTCTAACTAAAAGGTCCTCATGGTTTAGCCACATCCATGAATCAAGTCTAGTTCCACACCAGACTAGAGGTCTTGGCAGGCACCCTAGAGCTACTAGAGAGGTGGAGGTGGCTGACAGGAAAACAGACAGCTAAACAACTTCAATGACTGAAGGAAAAATTCCTTGGAAAGGACAACTTAAGAGACACACAAGCAACACAGTCCCTCACAGTTTACTGTTTACCGTTTACCGTTTAGCAAAACCTGTCTGCATGTAGCATACACCAAGACCTCCCAAAGACAGAACTTTGCGAACCTGACGTAAATCAGGCTAACAAGCTCCTGATTGTTTGCTGGCTCATTGCTTCCCTCTGGTGGTCGTCTGCTAGCACTACAAGGTACCCAATACACAGACTTGGTGAATAGTAATTAAAAATGGCTAACATAGGGCAATAAAAGTAAATAAGGGAATGAAAATTAATTAGGGTTAAAATCAATCGATCCCATGTATGATTATGCAATTAAGACTAAAGAGTAAAAGAATGACTCAGAAATGCCTTTGTCCCACCTTTGTATGAATTGATTGTTATTTGTCGTTTCAGAACTGCTTTCTCTAAGAATGGTCAGCCCACTATGGTCCCCATCCCCAACAGCAATGTAGCCATTGGCCAGGCAACGCAGATGAGTCAGAATGACATCACCAGACTCAACAGACTCTACATGTGCTGTGAGTACCATATTCACTCCTAATTACTTCATAGAGTAATAAAGAATCAGGTTCACTATGCAGTAATTTGCGAGGGAGAAAAGAGGGAGAATTCTGGTCTTAAGTCATACAGTTGTGTGGAGGTGTGTAACAAATATTGAATTGCCTTATTAATGAAGGGTTTTGATGATTTGATCTGTTTATTCATCTTTCAGGAAATGAGAAGAAGTCACCGATCCAGTTGTTAAGCAGCAGGAGATGATGAGAGGAGAAATATGACTGCCCTGTTGAGAGGGCTCTCTGCTGCTGTTGGCCGTGCTTTACTGACTACGTAATTATAAAAACAATTCCAGAAAACCTTCAAATAAATAGAATATTAAGCCCTTGGTCATGTTCAGTGTCATATCATGTTCATACATATTGGTAGTTAATAGACAGAGGACATTAACTATCCCTGGAGCAGTCCTTAACAAACTTCAAAGAATGTGATGGTTTATCTCAAATTAACAGCCAAACTGTGAGTGCATTTGAACTCGTACCATTGTCAAACCCTTTAGTGGTTAATTTTGTAATAATAACACACATTCCTGTGACTGGTGAACATTTATCATGTTGCTAACTACAAACAGCTTCATTTCATAGATGTTTTATACCACCTCTGACTTTAATAATAATAAGAAGAAGAAGAAGAAGGAAAAGAGAAAGGAAAGACAAACCCATAAATGCATAAACCCACTGAAGGATGCCCAACTCCCCTTTAGCTGAGAAAGCAGCTTACTGCCAGTAATCCAGCATGTCTAAGAGGAGTGTGAGGAACCGAGAGCAGCACTTCATCTGAAAGGAAGAGAGCAGCAAACACATGCAGAAGCCCAGGATAGTAATCCAGGGTCAGAGGGTGAAAACACAGCGAGCACAAACATATCCAGGCAGACAAATAGGGAGAACACCAGAACCGCAAGCACAAAGCAGATATCAGGGACCGGCAGACTGTAATCAACAAACACTCAGAATTACAAACTAGAAGGTCAGTGCAAGACTTCACCATGAACTGAAGAGAGAGTGAGAGCCTAATATACACTGGACAACTTGAATTAGGAAAAAACAGCTCAGACGAGAGGATGACCCACCAGGGAAGGGGAACTTAAATCTCTGGTGACAGCGGCCTCTTGTGGTGAGATGTGGAGTTGCCCTCAGCGGGTGTGACAAATGACACCTTAATTTTGCACAGCATGCTTTTCACAGCATGAGACTGAATTAACAATATGTTATCTAGACACAATCAAGTGTAATAAGCATATATCTAAGTATTGTTCCTCCAGATGATTTTGACTAAGGTGTGGTCAATAAAAATGACATCAACAACATGTTATTGTTTTTGTTATTAAATAACAGCAAAATTAGTGAAGATATTCTACTGATCATTCTAGTGATCAGAGATCCTTGAACATCCACATGAATCAATGTACTAGAATTCAAGAATTTATTTTGAATTATTTTCATGGAGTGAAAAATATCCTCTATGAGTGATGTCAGTGATCTATAATGTTAGATTTCTCTTTATAGAAACAGAGGTTTCTATAACCTCTTTAAATTGTTTTTTATATATTAAAAGATGGACAATACAAGATAATCAAACAGGAATTTTATTGTCTTTCCAGTAACTCATCATTGCATGACCAGGCAGAGAAGGAACCAAATGCGGAATAACGCCGCTTTTATTCAGTAAGGAATAAATGCCAGAGGCGAGTAGCACCAGGGAGAATAGAGTCCGGGAGGTACAGGAGGTTTAGGCAGTGAGAATGCTCAGTATGCAGCATGAGTCGGCAATATTTCCCAACCAGGAAGTGTGATACTGATGTTCAAGTAGCTAGGGGAGAGGGCGTGGCAGATGAGAGGCAGGTGCAGCTAATTATTCTGGGAGAGGGACTGAGTGCTGTTCCTAAAAGCCTTAAATATAATTTCATCTCTCTTCTCTAAATGCTCAGACTTTGGATAAATCTACACATCAACACCAGAAATTACTAAACCCTTTCAATAGGGTCTAGAAGCAGAACAGCCCCCAGTAGGCCTAACTACTGAATACTGCATTACATTATGTTGTCTATATTTCATCTGCTTAATTAAATTAAGTGACTGTAATATCACCCTCACAGCTGTGACCAAAATGTGTCACACCTGGGCTTTGTAAAACCTCTAGAAGCTCTATGTCTGTGTAAGGAAGGGGCCCCCACACCTAAGTGGAGTTGAATCCAAATCTCTTAGGATGGGATGGCCACCAGCTAATATTAGAATCCAGGTGCAGAGTTATGGAACTCCCAAAAGCAAAGGAAAGTGTGGGAATTAGCCCGGGCTAACATACGCAGGCCGTCCTCCATTGAGAAGAACAGAAGGTCCCAGGCAGGATGGGAGCTGCTCTCAGGATTGCCAAGCCAGTGCTCCAGCAACACAGCACTGTGTTGATCAGCTTTCCCCTAAAAAGGAGGCACAGGCTGGAGTGATAAGAGGAGTTCTGAGAGCTGGGGAAACTTTGGCGAGGCCCGAGACAATTTAAGAGGGGAAAAAACCCCAATATGATAAAATATCAAAATTCAGAACACCCATATTTCACACCAAAGTAAATCACCACCTCAGGGTTGCCAACTCTCACGCAATGAGCGTGAGACACACGCATTTGACTGTCTTCACACGCCATACATCCGATTTCTCACGCAAAAAAAAATCTAGTTTATTTATCTCTGATCTACATCTATGAATCAATGAGTTACTAGTTCGCTCTGGCGCCAACCACTGATGATCGATCGCTTTAGGCGCAGCATAGAGGATATAAACATATAACAGTTAACGTGGCCATTTGACGACACCTCCCCCCCCCCCCCCCCCAAAAAAAAAAAAAATCAAATCTCACTCCAAGTGATTTTGAAAAGTTGGCAGCCCTGCCACCTGTTATCATGTTGGTTAAACAGAGAAGGGTATAAAAACTCTCTACATCACCACTGAACAACATACCACTCGTCTTTACTTGGGGGTGTTGAGGTAAGGTCTTTTGTTGTGACTTCCATTAACTTGGGTAAAGAGACATAAATACCCAAACACTGCTGTTGCTGAAAACCGGTGGTTAATACTAGAAATTCATAACACAAAGGTAGCAAAGTGGTAACCAGAGGTGTGTAACGCGTTACATTTACCCCGTTACATTTACTCAAGTAGCTTTTGGGGGAAAAATTTTACTTGTGAGAGTAGTTTTAATATGAAAGACTTTTACATTTTTACTTTTACTTGAGTAAATACGTGGTGAGAAAAAGGCGACTTTTACTCCGTTACAATCGGATTTGCACCGCGCGCTACCGTTACTTTCGTTTTGTAAATAATTCTATTTTCAGTGAGAAAACTGACCAACGTCTCGTCACCCGAGTATGTGTGACCAATGAAAAGAAGCCGGTCAGTCACGTGAGCGCATACGCAAACCTCCACCGGTAGCAAGAAAGTGACAGAAACATCTGCGCTTCACGGAGGACCTGACCATGGAGGAAAGGGAGCACAGACAAAAACTGTGGCCCGAGATTAAGAAAGCACGAGAGGAAGGGAAGACAGCCTACTTCGTTGGGGGGAGAGGTTTTATCAACGGCTCAGAGATACCGATAGAGGTGAAGAGAATCTATTTTTCCTAAAGAAGTTTGGCAGCTGTTTAACCAACTTTCTCGGGCTCATTTAGTTCTTAGATTCGTCTGCCTAGAGAATAGTTAACTGCCATTAAAAAAAAAACACCAAAAAACCAAATACATATATATTATCATTTATAATAATGAGTGGGGATTAGAAATTAACACTGTTTATTCTATCCATATTAGAGCTGTGTTTTCAAAAAAGGGCAGGCTCTATATACATATTTAACTGTTTGGACCTTTATTATAAATTTAAGGAACTCAAAAGGAAAATGAAAAAGGCTTTACTGAAGTTACTAGGGGTGCACGATATGGACTAGAATTGCGATGTGCGATAACATTGTTGGATATCCCGATATCGATGTGAACCACGATAAATTAAGATTAAAATACAGAAATGTAGTGTCTCTCTGAACAGCAGCACGTTAATTTGTTTTGTTTTTTACTGTGTAATGAATCCAGAATAATTCCAAATATTTTGCAGGTTTATTCAACAATAGATTCAATCTAGGTTTATACTTTCACGAGTGAGCGACTCCGCACACCTCGTTAACCTCCGCGAACGGCGGAAGCGTTTAATCTTGCCGTGTCACATTCTTTGCAGTGTTGTCCGAAACGATATGTAGGCCTAGTAGTATAAAAAAAACACCCCTCAAATACAGGGGAATGAACTTTTACCTGACCAATTTTAATGTTGCTTTGTGTTTCAGGTTTGAAAAGTGCTGGAATTTAGTCTAAAGTATTTGAAAAGGCTTGAAATTGTAACTACTTCGTTTCACAACAAATATCTGTCTGACTGAACAATTCTCTTGTATTACGTTAACAAATACGAGCCTCTTGTAATTCCAGGACGAAACATGAGAGAACGTGAAGACGTTAAGATTGGGCGTTTTGAAAATAAATATCCATTAAATAATGTGATAAAAAAGCGAATTATTTCGAATCATTTAGAGTATATGTATAAATATTTAATTCAATAACGTGCTGGGAATTATTGAAATGGACCTTGAAAGTGACGTACAAGTGCTTGAATTCCACCTTGTATAGGTGTATGAACCCTGCAAACATGACTGTTCTCATTGCGCCGAGACGTGGCGCGCGCGAACTTTAAATAAATAATAACATTAAATAATGTGATAAAAAAGCGAATTATTTCGAATCATTTAGAGTATATGTATAAATATTTAATTCAATAACGTGCTGGGAATTATTGAAATGGACCTTGAAAGTGACGTACAAGTGCTTGAATTTCACCTTGTATAGGTGTATGAACCCTGCAAACATGACTGTTCTCATTGCGCCGAGACGCGGCGCGCGCGAACTTACAAAATTCGAGAGGTGCACGACCTCGTGAATCGACAGCGCGCGAGGCAATTGCACACGGGCGAAGCCACCGCGATTACGTTATTTTCGCCTCCCGGACCCTCGCGCCGCATCAAGTGTAAACCAGGCTTAAACCAAATCGCGTGTCTGATGAGCGTGTTCACCCCACTCCAGGGTTGCCAGGTCCTACAAAAGTTTTCCGCACAAAATCTGCGAGTGTAAGTTGTCGGGGGGGGGGGGGGGGGGGTGTTGCGAGTGTGAACTGGAGACAAATTAAGTATTATATTGCGATCGATTCTTAGTGTTGACTTGTAACTTCCGCAGTAGCCCAACTCAAAAGTAGCCCAAAAAACCGCACCCCGCGGCCCCAGAATTTTTACCCGCGGCTGGATTTTCAAACAAGCCCAATTTGGCGTGAAAACCGCGAACCTGGCAACTCTGCCTCACTCTGCCTCTTACCTACTTACGTCACGTGATCATAGTCTGCAGCGCGAATAGCTCCCTCTATTGCTTGACGAGGATAACGCAATTTGAGTTTGCTGTTATTCAAGGAGTTATCGTGGCTCTTTCGATGTGTTTATCGTGAAACTTCACATCGCGATAATGATAAAAATACGATTAATCGTGCAGCCCTAGAAGTTACTGTTCAAGCACTTTGTTTCGTGTTATATAGAATATTGGTGCTGATCTCAACGTTGCACATTCAAACTACTTAAGGTTTACTTGAAGTTTTCTCTTTATTTTCTATTGTTAAATTCTGTCAAGTTTATCTTTAATATCTCTTAATGCTAGGGGTTTGCGTAACAATGTTAAGCGCAAAGCTTTATTTCTTTCTGCCAAGCAGTTCAGAACAGACCTTGTCTATCTACAAGAATCACACTCTGTGCCAAATGATACCAACTACTGGAGATCACAGTGGGGTAACTCCATTTGGCTCTCTCATGGAACAGAGCATTCGGCTGGGGTCACTACATTAAAGAACAGGTTCAGTGGGGATGTTTTATGTACTGTGTGTGACCCTGCTGGTCATTTCATTTGCCAAACCATACAATGTAACGACCAAATATACATAATATGCAACATGTATGGGTACAATTCAAGACAGGATAATAACAATCTTATTACATCTATAGAGGATCTATTGCTAAGCTGTTTATCCAAATTTCCAAATGCTAAGTTACTGTTAGGAGGCGACTTTAATATTGTGCTTGATAGTTCCATTGATAAATGGCCTTCAAGGTCAGCAAATACAAATACAAATTTCACTGCATTCATGGATAAATTTAATCTTGAAGACATATGGAGAGTAAAATACCCTAATAAAATGCCTTTACATGGAGCAATAAAACAGGGTCCAAGCAATCTAGAATAGATTTTTGGTTAATTTCCCAGGGTTTTAACAAGAATTACTGTAACGATCTGCGCAGGGCAGAACAGGTAGACGGACACAAACGCTGAGGAGAGCGAGATTTATTACAGGAAATTCCAAAAGCAGCGTCGATGTAACAGGCATGGGTCAAACCGGGCAGGCAGTCAGGACACGAAATACGGACAGACATAGCGAACACAACAAGGAAGACTCACGGAACAGCAGCACTAGGGCGAACAGGCAAAACACAGAGGAAAAACAAATAACACGGAGGCGTAAACTTACGAGCAGGCATATACAAACAAACAGGCTGGAACAAAAAGACCGATACAGACAAGGGCAATACAAGGACTATATATACATAGAACCAAACTAGGGACAGGTGATGACAATGACACAGGGGCGTGGTAACAAACGAGGAATATCAAAATAAACGAGCAGGGCGGGACAAACAGGCAGGGAACACAGACATGAGGGAACCCAGAGTGACAGCTACGAGAGGGGGCGTTGCCCTACGTGACAATTACATTGAGGTGGACATACACCCCACTCCCCTCATAGATCATAAGGCTATATATATTAAAATTAAATTATCCGTCTCCCAATTAGGTGCCCCCCATTCAGGATATTGGAAACTTAACAGCTCAGTACTAACTAATGAGGTAGTAAAGAGAGAGGTGTTGCGTATGATTTCACACTTTTGGTCTAAAGCTAGACAAGAGGTACAATTTGGCATTAACTGGGAGCTTTTGAAGTTTGAGCTTGGTGCTTTCTTCAGAAAATTCAGCAGTGATTTAGCCAAATCTAGGAAAAATGAGGAGTTGAATGTGGTGTCAAGGATCACCTGTCTGTATAGTAAAACCCCAGATACATTATCAGAGGGTGAAAGACTAGAACTTTCTATTTTGAAAAATAAATTAGATGAACTGTATACTCTGAAAGCTAAAGGGGCATTTGTCAGATCTAGAGCAAGATGGCTGGAGGAAGGTGAGCAAAATTCTCACTACTTTAATTTAGAGAAACATCACTCCAAGGTGAACAGTCTCAATAAGCTAAACGTTAATGGGGTGCTTACAGATTATCATAAAATAATATCCATACTTTAGTATACTGTAGTCAATTTTATGCAGAATTATACAGTTCCAAATTTTGCCAGAGGTCGGCTGATGCCGAAAAACATCTCCAAAGATGAGATGGCGCTGTGTGATGATCCTATTGTCACGTTGAGGTCCCCGGCCCCTCCCTTTGGGCGTGTGTTTACGTCATCTACGTCTACTCGTCTGCGTCTGTGGATCTCTGTGGGTGCGGTTATGTCCTGTGATAATCCGTTTCACTTGTGGCTCGTCTCGTCATCACTTGGGGTTTATGTGGTTTGTCTATTTAATGTGCGTTCGCGCAGTTTCCTGTGCTCGTCGTTGTTCGAGTCTTGCTTGTTTGTGTGATAGACGTTCAGTGTCGATGTGTTTTATGTGCGCTGTCTGCGCAATTCAAGAATAAACGTAATGTTCTGGAAAGAGGATTCTGTCTCGTCCGTTGCCTTCGCCAGCGCTTTACACCTATTATACTTGAGGAGGTTATAGATGCAATCAATCAACAATTTTTGCAAAGTATAGAAAATGAACAACTTCCTCCAACCATGATGCAAGGACTAACAACACTACTTCCCAAGTCCAATAAAGACACTTCCCTGATTGATAATTGGCGCCCAATATCACTACTTAATAACGACTATAAAGTATTTGCTTTAATTTTTGCAAGACGATCGAAAATGGTACTGGGCTCAATAATTGAGAAACACACTCAGGTTTTATGTCTAAAAGACACAAACAATATTAGGCTAGTTATGGACATTATAGATTACTCTGATATTCTAGATGATGATGGATTTATTCTGTTCTTAGACTTCTATAAGGCCTTTGACACAGTGGAGCACCAGTTTATCTTACAGTTTCTACATAAATTTGGCTTTGGTACTTACTTTTCTTCTGCTATAAAGAACAGCAGTAGCTCTATTAAATTACCAAGTGGCACGTCCCCCAGATTGGATATCTCTAGAGGTATAAGACAGGGCTGTCCTGCTTCCCCTTACCTCTTTCTGTTGGTGGCACAGCTTATGGCATATCACATCAGAAATAGTGCTGTGGAAGGCATCTCCCTCCTTGGCAGAGAACTCATTTTAACTCAACTTGCAGATGACACAACACTTTTTGAGAAATGAGGGTGTCACGTATGGCCGCGGCCCCTCCCTTAGCTGTCACTCCGGATTCCCTCATGTCTGTGTTCTGTGCCTGTTTACCCTGCCCCGCTCGTTGTCTCCGAGATTCCCTGATTGTCCGCCACGCCCCTGTCATCATCGTCCCCACCTGTTCCTAGTTTAGTTCAGTGTTCATATAGTCCCTGTATTTCCCCAGTCTGGTTGTCGGTTGTTTTGGATGTCTGACCGTTTATGTTGTTTCTCGGTTTCGTGTTGCCCTGCATTCGTTTGTTACTTTCCGTGTCATTATGCCCCTGTACCTGTCCAACCTTGATGGCTCTCCTGTTATGACCCCTGCCTGCCACTACGACGATGAATATGGTATGTCCTTCAATAAATCTCGCTCTTCTCAGCACTTGTGTCCGTCCTCTCGCTCCTTGGCGCGAGCCACATACATAACAACCGACCATTCAAGGACACAGCGAGAGAGCGAGACTCTGGTAAGTTCAATCGCTGTAATGAGATGTTGGCTGGTTTAATTCGGTTCGACTCTCCGGTATTACAGCGTGAACGAACCAGAGACAGGAATTCCCCTTGCGCTGTGGGTACAGGGGAGTCTCGTCGCTGTAAAAACAAAGCGAAATCACTTTCGGTTTCCAGCTTTTGCGACGAGCTCCCTGATAAGCGCTATGTGTCTGCCCGACTCGATACACGCTATAGGGAGGAGCAACCTGTAGCGCGAGATTCGGGCAGACGGAATGAATGTGCAGACGAGCATTGGCTTGGCTCTCGGTTGGCTTTCAAAAGTCATTGTGAGCTCCCGATACCTCAGACGAGGCGGAGTCACCAGGAAAGCCACCGAGAAGCAGTTGTGTCTGTATGTTCTTCCAGGCGCAAACCGGACCAGGGAAGGAGGAAGACCACGCCCCCAGTTCAGAGCTCCGCCGCCACAGCGCATGAGGTCGTCGTCTCGCCGGAGGAGGACCTCCCTCCGCTACTCCCGGAAGCTACCCCCCGAAAGCTCCCCAAGAATTTTTTTGGGGGTCGTACATGCCACTCGACGAAAGAGTGGCTGGCTGTAACCTGGAATGACGTCGGTATGGCGGACAAGCCCCCCGGTGATGTCAGTATGGTGGACATGCCCCCCGAGGACGTCAGTATGGCGGTTCCGCCCCCCGAGGACGTCAGCCCGGTGGTTCCGCCCCCCGAGGACCTGGTGGTTCCGCCCCCCGAGGACGTCAGCCCAGTGGTTCCGCCCCCCGAGGACGTCAGCCCGGTGGTTCCGCCCCCCGAGGACGTCTCGTCCACGCCTGTGCCTGTCCCCGCGACCCAGGAGGGGTCGTCCACGCCGGCTCCTGTTCCCGCTGCCCGCCTGCCGGCTCCTGTTCCCGCTGCCCGCCTGCCGGCTCCTGTTCCCGCTGCCCGCCAGCGGGCCCCGCCTGTTCCCGCTGCCCGCCTGCCGGCTCCTGTTCTCGCTGCCCGCCAGCGGACCCCGCCTGTCCCCGCTGCCTGCCAGCGGACCCCGCCTGTCCCTGCTGCCCGCCGGCGGACCCCGCCTGTTCCCGTTGCACGCCGGCGGACCCCGCCTGTTGCCCTTGAGACTGTGCTGCCCCCTGTCGGGCATGGACTTTGTGTTCCCCCTGCTCCGCCCTGTGCCTCCTATGTTCCGTTGCCCGTGTTCCCCTTGCTCCCTGGTCCCATCCCTGGTTTTGTTTTGGTCCCTGTCCCTGTGGTTGTGTCTGTCAAGGTCTGTGTTCCTGTTCCCGTGTCGGTTTCCCGTGGTGTCCTCTCTGTCCCTGTCCCCATGTCTGTTCCCCAAGTCGTAACCCACCTTGTGCCTGTGCCTGTCTCCGTAGTCCATGGTGTCTTTGCCTCTGTGTTTGCCTCCGCCCTGTTCCCTGGCCCTGCTCCCGTGTCTGTCTCCGCCCTGTTCCCTGGCCCTGCTCCCGTGTCTGTCTCCGGTCCTGTCCTGTCCAGCCCTGCTCCTATGCCTCGCCCTGGCCCTGTCCGGTCTCCTTGTGTCCCCTGTCCTGCACAGTCCCTACCCGGCTCCTGGCCAGTCTCTGCTCCCCTGTCTCCGATCCCTGCCATGCCCCAGGTCCCTCGTCCTGTTTTGTCTGGTTCCTGTCCTGTCTGCCCTTGCGTGCCCCGGAGTGGCATGCTTTGAGGGGGGGTACTGTCACGTATGGCCGCGGCCCCTCCCTTAGCTGTCACTCCGGATTCCCTCGTGTCTGTGTTCTGTGCCTGTTTACCCTGCCCCGCTCGTTGTCTCCGAGATTCCCTGATTGTCCGCCACGCCCCTGTCATCATCGTCCCCACCTGTTCCTAGTTTAGTTCAGTGTTCATATAGTCCCTGTATTTCCCCAGTCTGGTTGTCGGTTGTTTTGGATGTCTGACCGTTTATGTTGTTTCTCGGTTTCGTGTTGCCCTGCATTCGTTTGTTACTTTCCGTGTCATTATGCCCCTGTACCTGTCCAACCTTGATGGCTCTCCTGTTATGACCCCTGCCTGCCACTACGACGATGAATATGGTATGTCCTTCAATAAATCTCGCTCTTCTCAGCACTTGTGTCCGTCCTCTCGCTCCGTGGCGCGAGCCACGTTACAGAGGGCCAGATCCCTGTAGCCATTAATGTAATTCAGGCATCTGGTTTGTGCCTCAATCTTTTATAAAATGCAGATTCAAGAAAGATATAGAAACTAACTGTAGCTTTTGTGATACATGTCCTGAAACTGTTGTTCACCTGTTTTGGTATTGCCCATTTGTTAATGTATTTTGGCAAGAAATGTGTGATTTTATTGACAGTAACAGAAAAAAACTTTGTCTTATCGTGGAATGCAGTACAGTTTGGTCTTGTTAAAAACTGCACACAGAGAAAAAACTGGCTACTTGATAAACCTTCTGTTGTTAATGTCAAAATATCATATTCATTGTTGCAAATTATCTGGAAGGAAGCCACATTTTATTGCTTTTCACAATGAGATCAAGTAATACATTCGAACAATCAAAGACTCAGACAAACAAAAGGCACTTCGAACCATTGAGGAATGTACTGCTTTGAATGTTTTCTTACGATCTTGATCCCCCTTTCTTCTCTTTTCTGTTCATAAGTTAGCTGTTTCTTTGGACTGTGTAGTAAGACTATTGTGTGTAGAATTGTTTTTTGTCTTTTTTTTCTCTTCTCTCTCGATATTATGGGTTACTGTGTGCTATTTCTTTCTGTCTTTATCAGCAAACAGTACTAAAAAAAAAAATAATAATAAAAAGTGTCAAAAAAACCTCCTGGGCACCCCGACCTCACATACAGCCAATGTTTACATTACAAACATGTAAAAGGACAGTTATATAATGCGCTGTCAGTTGTGTCTGCCAAAACGTGTGGACATTTCAGCCTACAAGAACTCGATGTCAAATTTGTGGAAACACGTTGTGATAAGTTTGCCCTATAATTTTGACTTCTTTGTGTAATGCTATATCTCTGTTACAACTTGAAGCATAACTTTTGTATGATGTAATTATGAAATGTAACACAGTGCAATACTAAAAACCAGTTCAAACTCTGTGAATGTACACACTAGCAATATATGATTCAGTTGAACCAAAGTTTGCTACAAATTGATTCCGTTGGCATCAAGTTGTAGCTACACGTATTGGCTGACAGTCTCCTCAGTTAGTGCCTTTGTGGAACACTTAGAAGTGTCACAGACCTAATAATTAGGAACAAACAAAAATACATATTATTTATAATTTATTATTACATATTATTTATATTTATTTATAATAAATTATTTTTGTTATCATTAAAAGTCATTGTTTCCAGTAATTCCATGTAATTTATTGACACGAGACAATACTCTGCATTTACTCACTACTTGAGTAGCTAATAATCAAATAACTTTTTTACTTTTACGCAAGTAAATTTTTGGATGCATACTTTTACTTTTACTTGAGTGAAATTTGGTTCAAGTAACAGTACTTTTACTTGAGTAAAATTGTTGAATACTCTACACACCTAACCGATGTGTAATATACAACCATGGACTGCTTCCTCCAGCAGGTGTCTAGCAATGATGTACAAAGTGACAGTGGGTCTTGTGACCCTTTTGCTGGTCTTCTCTGTTAGAGCTGAGGAGGAGGTGAGACACACACACACACACACACAAACACATTTTAAAGTTTCAAAGCACATGCACATTACTCTTTTATAACGAGACTCTATCATGTCTGTCATCTGTGTTCACATGGCTGGTGTGCAGCCTGGTAAGTCAATGCTCGAGATTTTTAATGCATATTTATAAAATGTGTTTTTAGTTGTATGAGATACTTATTTTATTAATTTATTCACTTTTAGTGTTGTCTGTGGGAGAGCTGCTGGAAAGAGCTAACAATGGCATCGGTGTGGACACGCACATGCACACACACACACACAGACACTTACACACAGTTTTTAAAGACTGCCAAGCGTACTGTAGTATTTCATGACTATCCATGACATATTTTAATAACATGTACACATCATAATATTATCTTTTGTACATTTTTGATATTCCTCTCAGTACAGTCATAGCATTCATTTTCTAATCATGCCCCCCCCACATGCTTTTAAATGGGTTTTATATACACAGAGCAGGCTGTTCATGATTGTGCTGAATGTAAGTCACACATTCTCTCTGTTGTGTGTGTTAGTTCGTGATGCAGATGAGCCAAAGGTTATTGGAGACATTGTAGTTGATGATGAAAACGATGAGAGGAACGCTGACCCCTGCACCGCCCAAGGCTGCATGTGGCCCAAGGCCACTGACGGTGTAGTCTACGTGCCCTACGTCATCGCCAACCACTTCTGTACGTCTGTACGCAAATGCACCATGTGTCCTCACAACTCTTTAACATTTTCTTTGTGCATTTACTTTGTGAGGAACATAATAACTCTTTCTATGTCAGTTTGGATTAATAAACATATTAGCAATGCTAGATTATATATGATCATATTTATTCTAACCATAGTACAGGGTATCATGTATCTTTAAGGTCTTCTGCTATTTTAGAACTGATATAAAGTGATTTCAATTGACATTATTTGAGGTAGAGTTTCTTTCCTGTTTCAGTTTGGAAAAAAGTAATTCTATTATAATTCTAGTCTGTCCTAATTGTAATCTGTGTCCTTCGTGCCCTCAGCCTCTCGTGAGCTGCAGGTTATCCAGCGTGGTCTGGACTCTTTCTCCTCTGTGTCCTGCATCCGCTTCTACCCCCGCTCCAACGAGAGGGACTACCTCAGCATTGAGTCTCGCAGTGGGTAAGTATCACAGGAGTGGAGACCACCAGCATTAAGACCAGGAAACCTGATCAAGACTCAGAATAATAAGGAACCAGTAAAGACCTAAAATCAGATCCAGAATGATGATTTAATCATTTAGAAAAATATTGAAATGTTTAGATTTTTAATTATAACTATATCTGTCATTTTTAGAGTGATTTTTTTATTCAACTTTATTTCACATTAACATTAATCTTGGTAGAACACAAAACAAAGTTTCAACAAAGAAACAAAGAAAATGTTTGTGAAGTTTTACTCTTTGTCACTTTGTCAGATGCTACTCTAGTGTGGGTCGCCGTGGTTATGCTCAGACAGTGTCTCTGGACCGCAACAGCTGTATCTACCACAGCACCATCCAGCATGAGCTGCTCCATGCTCTGGGCTTCAACCACGAACAGTCTCGCAGTGACCGTGACGACCACATCCGTGTTGTCTGGGAGAACATTGATGATAGTGAGTCCAAATTTGAAAGCTCAAGAATGATTAAATAAGAGATAAATGTGTCTGTCTCAGAGACCGTATATATAATGGATGGTACGTCACCGTTGTCTCCCATTGTGAATTTTTGAAGCCACCAAGATGGCCGTACGGACGCTGCCATCTTAGATGCGCTTGCGCAGTAGATGAAAATTGGATCCAGAGCATGCACATTAGAACCGGTAGGCAGGACAGTATCTCCGCCCCAACTCTGATCACATTCGTTAGGATATGCCCACCAATATAGACGGGGTCGTGCATACGGACTGTGCCACTTAGCTAGCTACTACTGAACAAAGATATTGTTTCACCTAGGACTGCAAACGGCACGAAAATCTTCGCGAGGAAAATCAGCCACCGAGTAGCCCACCTCCCCGCTGTGAGGCGATTAGTGCCCTTTGTCTTGCTAATGACATGGTACGCGTTTGAAGCGCCGACCCCCACTCTCCTTTCCAAGGAAATCCAGCTTGGCCAGCTCATCTGTATATCACAGCTTCAAGAAGCAGTTCAAAAGTTACAACCCGTGAATTTATCTTTCTTTATAGCGCGAAGGTAATTATTCCTATGCTGAATAAGAATCCTTTGGTTTGAATCGCGCTTAGCACAAGACATTCTAACTGAAATTAATCTTCGCGCTAAAGAATAAACAATGTATTTGTAGTTGGCATATGTGTTGTGCAATTTTCACTAGGCAAACCAGACACTGACTGCACAGTTAGTTTGATGAGGTTTAATGTGAATGACTTCAACTATATATACATAATTAATCTTGTATGTGTATACTGTATATATATATACGGTCTCTGGTGTATACACATAGACACGTATACACGGTCTATGCTTCAATTACATTTCGTTAAATTTGCTAAACTATGAAGTAGCTAAGCCAGGGTTGCCAACTTTTCAAGATCACTTGGAGTGAGATTCGAACCTGGGGGGTGGGGGGGTGGCAAGTGTAAATTGTTGACGGGGGGTGGCGAACGTAAATTGTTGACGGGGGGCGGGGGCATAAATTGTTACTGGGGGAGGTGTAAAATGGACACAAATTAAGTATTATATCGCTATCGATCGATCGCCAGTGGTTGGCGCCAGAGCGAACTAGTAACTCATTGGATCATAGATATGGATCAGAGGTAAATAAACTAGTTTTTTTTTTCGGCGTGAGAAATCGGATGTGTGGCGTGTGAACAGAGGCGGTCTTTGCATAGAGGCGTGGCTAGGCAACTGCCTTGGGCCCCTCCCACTGCAACCCACTGTAGGGGCCCCCTGATTAGCTGACTTATTTCTTGCATATTAATGTTGATGGGACCCCTAGCTAAATTGGCCTTGAGCCCCCAAATTGCTAAGTCCGCCACTGCGTGTGAAGACAGTCAAATGCGTGGTTCTCACGCTCAATGCGTGATTCTCACGCTCAATGCGTGAGAGTTGGCAACCCTGTAGCTAGCACAATTTGCTAACATCTGGCTAGCTAGTCAAATATCTAACTGAGCTATTTACCGAAAGAACTTGACCCTAATGGTCTGTTACAACAATTTACTGCAGAACAAGACATTGAGATGTGGTCTAAAGACACTTTTGACGTTTTACAAAATAAATAAAGGTAAAAGGTTTTAATACTGCTGTTGAGTTTTGATGGAGTTTTGCTGTTGAGCGCGTTCACATTTGAGCGTCTGGTATTAGATGTCAATCAACACAGCTATTAACTGTCAATCACCTTATCGCCACACCCCTTTAAGTAGGGTGACCAAATGTCCGTATTTCTCGGGACATGTCCGTATTTCACGTCCGGCGTCCTGGGTTTTTTTTTTAAATGAGGAAATGTCTTTTTTTTTTTTTTGACTGGTTTTTAAATGACCTGCATCGGGCCATTAATTGTACAGGCACTAGGACCCTGGGCACGGCGCTGCATGACACGGAATCCCTGAGCCTCATCAGTTGAGCCTCATCGTACTGGCGAATCGAGACGGGAGAATTAATTTTAAAGCGGAGTGTTACGTTCTCCACCCCCCCCCCTCAACAACTTACGTTCGCCACCCCCTCCGCTCAACAACTTACACACAAAGTGGCCTGATTTTCCCAAATAAAAATATGGTCACCCTACTTTAAGTAACATTTAATAACTTCTATAAAATCTGTTTATCGTAGAGAAAAACACTGGGAGAGATACTAACGCAATGAGGTCTTATAGAATTGACAAAATATAATTGCTCAAAAAACTTATTTTACGTGTAATAAAAATTCAAATTTTCTTGTCTGGCCCATTCACTTACATGGGAATGGGCGGGGTTAAAATTGTACTGCAGGAGGCTTCACTTTTCCAGTCTCTGGTCTGTCTCTAATTCCTTGGAAGGGTTACATTTTTGAATAGTTGACCATTAATTGTTTTTCTTCACAACAGATATGAAGTACAACTTTGACAAGATCAACACTCTGAATCAGGGGACGCCCTATGACTACAACTCTGTCATGCAGTACCACAGGTCGGCACTCCGCTCTGTTGACCCTGTGTTCACGTATCCCACGCACCATCACACCACATGGGAATCCATTTGTTTTAAAAGTACCTTCATGCTCAGATTCTGGATGTATCTACAGTATAAAACTACAAATGACTTTCAATAGGGCTTAAGAGCACAACAGCTCCCAGCAGGCCGAGTTACTGAATACTGCATTACATTATGTTATCTATATTTAATCTATTTAATTACTTTAAGTAATAGCAATATCCTCCTCAAAGCAGTGAGCAGTGTGTCTCAGATTGGTCAGCTGACTGTTTGAATATGTAAAACACGTTTTGTCAAACAGGTGTTTCAGGAGTGTACATGTAAAATGTTCAGAAGAGTAAAACATTTCTCATACGTCCTTATAGTCTAAAAGCTAATGTCAGGAAACAGCGTCTTATAAGGCAGTGATATAGTTTATATAAATGTTTGACTCAAAACTTCATTAGAACTCTTGATTTGACAATATTTAAGACTGTGAAAATAAAAGTTCTACAAATGAGACGTCAGGACCGCGGGGGAAAACTGGGGTAAGAAAGCCCATCGGTGCTGCACCCCTAGGGGTATCTCGGTAGGATAAAAACCCTCCAACTGGGACTGAAATGCTGATGAGGTGGAACAGGGAAGAGGAGAACAGAAAGAGTTAAAACCCAAACTGAGGAAAACCCAACATACTGGGGTTCAACTGAACAAGGATTCAAACCCGGGACACAGGCAGCATGTGAGCATGGCTCAAGGCTAGGAAGAGTGCCTGGTGGAGAAGTGAGGCTCAGGTGGCTCAACCAGAAACAGGATGGCTTTACAGGTGGACCAAGGTCCCGGTCACACACAAAGGAAACAGTCTAACTAATGGCGCATTTCCACTAGGGCCTGCTTGGCGTGGCACGGAATGGTACGGATCGATTCGCAACGGAACGGTACGGTCGCGTTGTGTTTCCATTACAATGGTGGACCACCACAATGTGGGTGGAGTCGCTGTTGGCGCGCGGGTTGTAGTGTCGTGACATCATTTGTATGCGACCACAACACTGTACAACAATGGACGAGATGGCGATAGCGGAGGAGTCGCTCTCCTGTGACGCAACCTGTGACGACACTCCCTGGCCAATCAGTGTCATGCTGTTCTTCCATGTCACAGAAGTTTTCCGCTTTGGAACGGTTAGAACCTCGAGCGAGTAGGTACGAAAAAAGTACCTGAAGGTATCGGCAAACTTGTACCTGGTACTAATGGAAACACTCACAAACCGTCGCGAATCGAACCGTACCGCGCCAAGCAGGCCCGTGTGGAAATGCGCTATAAGAATCGCGATATAATACTAAATTTGTCTCCATTTTACACTTATTTTTGTTATCATTAAAAGTTATTGTTTCCAGTAATTCCATGTAATTTATTGACACGAGACAGTACTCTGCATTTACTCACTACTTGAGTAGCTTATAATCAAATAACTTTTTTACTTTTACTCAAGTAAATTTTTGGATGCATACTTTAACTTTTACTTTGAAATTTGGTTCAAGTAACAGTACTTTTACTTGAGTAAAATTGTTGAATACTTGAATACACACCTCTGTCCATGACTCAAATCTAGTTCCACACCAGACTAGAGGTCTTGGCAGGCACCCTAGAGCTACTAGAGAGGTGGAGGTGGCTGACAGGAAAACAGACAGCCAAACAACTCCCAAGGACTGAGGGAAAAATTCCTTGGAAAGGACAACTTAAGAGACACACAAGAAACACAGTCCCTCACACTTTACCATTTACCATTTAGCATTTAGCAAAACCTGTCTGCATGTAGCATACACCAAGACCTCCCAAAGACAGAACTTTGCGAACCTGACATAAATCAGGCTAACAAGCTCCTGATTGTTTGCTGGCTCATTGCGTCCCTCTGGTGGTCGTCTGCTAGCACTACAAGCTACCCATTACACAGACTTTGTGAATAATAATTAAAAATGGCTAACATAGGGCAATAAAAGTAAATAAGGGAATGACAATTAAATAGGGTTAAAATAAATCGATCCTATGTATGATTATGCAATTAAGACTAAAGAGTAAAAGAATGACTCAGAAATGCCTTTGTCCCACCTTTGTATGAATTGATTTTGTTATTTGTCATTTCAGAACTGCTTTCTCTAATAATGGTCAGCCCACTATGGTCCCCATCCCCAACAGCGATGTACCCATCGGCCAGGCAACACAGATGAGTCAGAATGACATCACCAGACTCAACAGACTCTACATGTGCTGTGAGTACCATATTCACTCCTAATTACTTCATAGAGTAATAAAGAATCAGGTTCACTATGCAGTAATTTGCAATGCGTATTTTTATATTTTGGTTTATGCTGAATCTGTAAAGAGGGAGAAATCTGGTCTTAAGTCATACAGTTGTGTGGAGGTGTGTAACAAATATTGGATTGCCTGAATGAATGAAGGGTTGAATGAAGGGTTTTGATAATTTGTTTCCATGTAATTTTCTCCCCGTGTCTGTGTGGGTTTCCTCCGGGGTCTCCGGTTTCCTCCCACAGTCCAAAAACATGGAGGTTTTGGTAAATTGGCCCTCTCTGATTCTCCCTGAGTGTGACTGTGTGTCTTAATGTTCAATAAAAAGCAGTTGTCTGAGTCTCTGTGCATGAATGTGTGTGTGTGTTTGTATGCCCAGTGGTGGATGATGCTCTGTCACTAGGGTCTGTCCTCTCTCCCCTTCCTGCACCCCATTCAGTCCCCCAGGGGGCTGTGGATCCCAGAAGAGAGTACTCTGTGTGCAATTGGCTGCTGCTTCTCACCAGTATGTGATTGGTAGTGTAAGTGTTGTACCTGTGTTAAAATTGGAAAGCGACCTTGAGTATCTTGAAAGGCGCTATATAAGTTGAACAATCATCATCATCATTTGATCTGTTTATTCATCTTTCAGGAATTGAGAAGAAGTCACAGATCCAGTTGTTAAGCAGCAGGAGATGATGAGAGGAGAAATATGACTGTCCTGTTGAGAGGGCTCTCTGCTGCTGTCGGCCGTGCTTTACTGACTACGTAATTATAAAAACAATTCCAGAAAACCTTCAAATAAATAGAATATTAAGCCCTTGGTCATGTTCAGTGTCATATCATGTTCATACATATTGGTAGTTAATAGACAGAGGACATTAACTATCCCTGGAGCAGTCCTTAACAAACTTCAAAGAATGTGATGGTTTCTCTCAAATTAACAGCCAAAGTGTGAGTGCATTTGCCATTCATGCCATTGTCAAACCCTTCAGGGGTTAATTTTGTAATAATAACACACATTCCTGTGACTGGTGAACATTTATCATGTTACTAACTACAAACAGCTTCATTTTATAGATGTTTTATACCACCTCTGACTTTAATAATAATAATAATAAGAAGAAGAAGAAGAAGAAGGAAAAGAGAAAGGAAAGACAAACCCATAAATGCATAAACCCACTGAAGGATGCCCAACTCCCCTTTAGCTGAGAAAGCAGCTTACTGCCAGTAATCCAGCATGTCTAAGAGGAGTGTGAGGAACCGAGAGCAGCACTTCATCTGAAAGGAAGAGAGCAGCAAACACATGCAGAAGCCCAGGATAGTAATCCAGGGTCAGAGGGTGAAAACACAGCGAGCACAAACATATCCAGACAGACAAATAGGGAGAACACCAGAACCGCAAGCACAAAGCAGATATCAGGGACCGGCAGACTGTAATCAACAAACACTCAGAATTACAAACTAGAAGGTCAGTGCAAGACTTCACCATGAACTGAAGAGAGAGAGAGAGAGCCTAATATACAGTGGACAACTTGAATTAGGAAAAAACAGCTCAGCCGAGAAGATGACCCACCAGGGAAGGGGAACTTAAAACTCTGGTGACAGCGGCCTCTTGTGGTGAGATGTGGAGTTGCCCTTAGCGGGTGTGACAAATGACACCTTAATTTTGCACAGCATGCTTTTAAATGAGACTGAATTAACAATATGTTATCTAGACACAATCAAGTGTAATAAGCATATATCTAAGTATTGTTCCTTCAGTTCTTACAAATGAATTCTTTGAGATGATTTTGACTAAGGTGTGGTCAATAGATATGACATCAACAACATGTTATTGCAAAATTAGTGAAGATATTCTACTGATCATTCTAGTGATCAGAGATCCTTGAACATCCACATGAATCAATGTACTAGAACTCAAGAATTTATTTTGAATTATTTTCATGGAGTGAAAAATATCCCCTATGAGTGGTCAGTCATCTATAATATTAGATTTCTCTTTATAGAAACAGGTTTCTATAACCTCTTAAAATAGTTTTTTTTATATATTAAAAGATGAGATTTCAGTTTCTTACATTGCAGTCTAAAAGCATTAGCTGATGGAAATGAAAAGTGCAGTGAACCTGAACCATAAAGGGGAAGGTTTCAGTTCTAATGGAGAATACAAGATAATCAAACAGGAATTTTATTCTTTCCAGTAACTCATCATTGCAAGTGCCCTAACTTAACAGATGCCTTTGTAGCATAATGACCAGGCAGAGAAGGATCCAAATGCAGAATAACGCCGCTTTTATTCAGTAAGGAATAAATGCCAGAGGCGAGTAGCACCAGGGAGAATAGAGCCCGGGAGGTACAGGAGGTTTAGGCAGTGACAATGCTCAGTATGCAGCATGAGTCGGCAATATTTTGCAACCAGGAAGTGCACCTAAGTGGAGTTGAAGCCAAATCTCTCAGGACGGACGGCCACCAGCTAATAGCTAATATTAGAATCCAGGTGCAGAGTTATGGAACTCCCAAAAGCAAAGGAAAGTGTGGGAATTAGCCCGGGCTAACATACGCAGGCCGTCCTCCATTGAGAAGAACAGAAGGTCCCAGGCAGGATGGGAGCTGCTCTCAGGATTGCCAAGCCAGTGCTCCAGCAACACAGCACTGTGTTGATCAGCTTTCCCCTAAAAAGGAGGCACAGGCTGGAGTGATAAGAGGAGTCCTGAGAGCTGAGGAAACTTTGGCGAGGCCCGAGACGATTTAAGAGGGGAAAAGCCCTCCAGAAGCAGAGGCAAGATAGGAAAGAAACCCAAGAGTCAGCTATTGAGATCTGTACCCCAAATACCAACCTAGTCTGTCACCAAAACACTGAACAAAGCTCAAAGAAGTTAAGAAGCCAGGAGAACAAGCGTGTCTCCCTCTGGTGCCTGCTTACCAGTCCTAGGTGAGGCCATTACAGTCTGTTCACAAACTTAATTTTTTAGTTATCAGAAATATTATACAACATTGTATGTTGTAGAAATGTAGCTTCCCCCCAAGTATTTATAAAGTTGTATCAGTGCCCATTAAATGCCTGTTGGGTAACAATAACAATACAAACATATAACAATAAGACGTTTGTAAATAAACTTTGAATTGTCAAATTGCCAACAAATCACATTTACAGTTTTATGAAAATGCAAGGTTTACTGTATAATTTTTCTGTCTAAAAGTGTAGAAATGTTGTTAAATGTTATATAAATGTGAAATACCTGATAAAATAGGCGTATTTATAGTGGGGGCATTGGAAAGGTCTGAAAAATATTTTGAGGTTTTACTGATTTATGGTGGAGTGACATCTGGATAATTGTGGTTAGAGGCATATGGTGCTGAAGACAAAGATGCAGTGCTCACTGAGTGCCAGCCAAGAATCAGACTTTATTAGATTAGCAACATGATAAAGCATGGTCATCAGCCTAGTGAATACAGAGTTATTTGGGGATATTTGTGGTAGAGGGGCATTTGGTAAGGGTTGAACATTTTGCTGTTTATGTTTGGAAGCTATTTGAGGTTGAGGGTATTTTTGTTGGTGGGACATGTGTTGGGGGGGGGGGTTGGTTAAGGGGCATTTCATTGTCAGGGGTGTTTGTGGTTGTGGAGCATGTAGATGTTAAGGTGCTGGATGGTTCCGTGGTTGAGGGGTTTGTAGGTGTGAGAGGTTTTGGTTGAATGGAGTTTTTAGCTGTGGAGTGGAGTGCTGTTTGTGCATCTGGGTTTAGAAAGTGTTAGTCAATGAGGAGTATTAACGTGGTTGGGGTGTTGGTTGGGGGTGTGTATAAGGGGCATTTGTGTGGAGTTTCAATGGTTACAGGCAGCTGGCTGAAAGGTTAGTGTTGCTGAAATAGAAATAGCCTTTTTTCATGGTGATATTTTTAACATGAAGAATGCAGTGTTGTTCATATTTTAAGGAACAGCATGTTAGGACCACAAGTCCTAATCAAAAAACTGAAATCTCAGTTACCACAAATAAAAATTAATTCAGTTCAACCACAAGTTGTATTGAATGAATTAGATGACCACACATTTATTTAATACAACCACAAGTATATTTGCATTATGGTTGAGCTATTAGTTTCTCTCAATGCATTATCATCTTAAGCTGATGTATTATTTTAAACCAAGTTAAAGAAATACCATGTTATACTATTGTTTTATTTCATAGTACAGTTATGGGAAATATTACTTGACACATTTGTCATTATTCAGACCAACAATCTTTTTTGACACAATTGCTACATTTTGTCAACTTAATATGTTAGTTTTAATACACCTAAAATTGTACATAAACCTTATTAAGTTAAATCAACATATTTTACACTGTAATTTTAAATCTTGCATATTTACCAAAAGTATCTCATTAGGCACTTTACCCTTATAGGTGAATTGTAGAAAATCTTCTGAGCGGTAATAAAACTTATAGCATTACGGGGGTGCATGTTGACATTAACACCCCATTAAACGGCTCCTTTTACACAGTGCGGGACTGATCCGTCCATGCTCGGAATTCCAGAAAGCTAATTTATTGCTTTTTGAACACAGTCCTTGAAGAACATACACACCTTTCCCCCCCACAGTTATCAATTCTGCTGTCCTTCAAATGGCTATTGCACAGAATCTCTTCCACCACAAACTTCATTATATTTGACAACGTTTGTATTTTTTGCAAACATTATTCTGACATTTCTAATTACCACAGTGAAATTTCATTTGCATTCATGGCATTTAGCAGATACTCATAATAGACATGAGGCTTACAAAAGAGTTTCACTAGTACAAATAGATCGGAGTCCAAAAAAAACCCAGAGTCAATGCCAGAAACCAGAGCCAGTACAGAGAGACGCAAGACAGTGTAACACATTATACAACGCAAGACAGTGTAACACATTACACAACACAAGCCAGTGTAACACATTACACAATGCAAGACAATGTAACACATTATACAACACAAAACAGTGTAACACATTACACATTACATATTATACAACGCATGACAGTGTAACACATTTTACAACGCAACACAGTGTAACACATTACACAACACAAAACAGTGTAACACATTATATAACACAAGACAGTGTAACACATTACACAACACAAGACAATTCAAGTGCAGTTACTGGACATCTGTTGTCATTAGCATTTCCCTGTGCCACTGTGGTGTCAGGATTATTGGTCCTTTTTCATTTTACAGCAAATATCATTATATCATCTTAAAACAAATGAAAATAAAATCATTGCCAGTCAACAATGTCTATGTAATTTGCGCATAATTACTACATATAATGTGTACACAAATATGGCATCATATTAGTACATTGTGACAAAAGGTACACCTAAAAAAATCAGTTCAATGAAAGGCCATTTATGATTTGTGAATTTTGTGCTTTGTAATTTGTCCCAGAAAAATGGTATATGGTATATGGAAAAATGGTATATGCCCCCCAAAAATGCCAACAACAAACAAACAAGAAATACCTGCAATTTTCTGTTATAAATAATAGATAATTTATAAAATAAATAATATACACTGATAAAAAAAATGAATGACAAGAATTTGAATAATGTATAATAATGTTTTTGAGTTAATGGACTTAGATGTCACTCCTGATTATAGATTAAATATTGAATAATATTTTTAATATCCAACATAACAAGCCAGCAAACGTGTGAAGTAGCTGTACAAAGGTTTTAAATAATAGAACCTACTGGAAACACCTTAGTAAATCACAAAGCCCAGTGGTAACATAGCTACAAAATAGTTGCTATGGAGAAAGAAAAAGACATGAGGGACCATGGGAAGCTCCAACTGGAGTTGATGGGCAGGTTGTGCTAGACCACGGGGGCCTTCACACTGGGAGGAGATCACAAAACGCAGTCCACAAAAATGCCCAGAACATGTAGACATTGCCTCCTAGAGCAAAAAATAGATCAATATTTCATGTTCCATTTGGGGGGTGCAGACGAGTGCTGAAGTGCTTTGGTTCGTGTTTTAACACGGCGCTGTGTTAACAGAAGCTTTTCACACTTCTCTCATGATGTGTCCATGATGGCTCCTTCCCTTCACTGTAATGCTTGTTCACACAGTAGGAGAAACGAGGCTGCCTGCCAATCAGGTCTTCCTGCTTCTTCAGACACATCGCCGACCCCTGACCCCTGGGTGCACGAGGTCAACTATTCCTAGCGCAGGCATGTTAGAAACTACAGCTTGTGCCCTTGCAAACTTTCCAGCTTGCTGTTGTCGTTTCAAATGCCAAAGGTCAAAGGAGCAGCTCGCAGCCCGCCTTCTGTTGGCCCTGGCGGAGTCGTGTGAAGAGCAGGCCGCCCGTGGCAGCATATAAACATTACATGACACGAATGGCATTTATTGGGTCCGTCTGGCAGCGCGTCTGGGCTAAAGCTGCCACCTCTCCTGGATGCCTCTTACAGCAGTTACCCGGCGCTGACAGATCTGCCGGGCCGGGTCACAGGAAGGCAGCAAGCGGTGCTGGGAAGGAGCTTAGGAGAGATGATTGAGCAAATTGTCATTAAATCCAGATATGTGTGTCAGTGGAGGGCAACTGTGGTGCTGAATAGTACAATAGTGCAAATACAAATGACAAATAGATTGATACAGACTTTATTAGAAATAAACATAATATTAACCAGTGTGTTAATTAACCAGCCATTAATGGGTTAGCTTCTTTCTTTGATTAGGTTTATGTCTGGAGAGGATGACCAGAAAATGACGATTAGATCACAGTGAATGCTCATGGGTCAGGACTCAAGGGTTATCCTAATATACTTTCAGCAGTACAAATGCATTTTTATTATGGATGTCTGTATTCTTTTACATCATAAAACACTGTGTATATTTCTCTATGATAAGTCAATGGTAAATTGTAGATCATGAGAACTACAGTTCTTGATTCTTGATTGGGCATGTTCCCATCAAAACGCAGGCATAACTATAATCTTTCTAAACACAACAGAAAAGACGTGTGGATGTGATGTATGTAAGTTCTTTCCATATGATATAAGGTGTAGCAAATCATGCATCTGGAAGGCGTGAGAGACTTTGGTAGAGAGACTAAATTTAACCCAAGATGCCTTCGTATGTCATTCCGTATGCTATATGCCCCTCTATCACTTATCCACTCACCTCCAGACTCACTCCTCCTGTCAGCTGCAGGAGGTGCCAAGGCATGTGGTCTGGGTTATGGACGTGGATGTGTGGGTGGATGGCTGGACGTTTTATGGGTATGAGTTCATTATCTCCCAGTTCAAGAGAGAGGGAAGGGGCTGGCTTTAGACTCTAGGACACGGGGGGGAGGGAGGAGGTGATGGGAGTCTAATAAAAGACAAGGGTTGTGGACATTCACTAAGGCTTTTTGGTCCTAACCCATAGGGGACATTCAACCAGGAAACCAGGATGCCTGAACCAACTAAAAAAACAGGTAATAGCTTTTACGTAGTTTAAAGTAGTAGTAGAAAGGGATTTTAAAAGTTGAAGATTAAATTTAAAGATGATTGAATACAATGGTTTTTTTTAATTATTTTTTAAGTTTCCCTCAATGCCGTTGTTCATTGTGCCCAATGGATATACATTTGCTATACTGTATATTTGTTATCCTGTGTAAATGATTTAGATTATCTCTTGACCGTAACAGACTCTAAGAGATTTCTTATTTTGTGCAACCAAGAGACAGTATATGAAATAAATTGTGGCACAAAATATCATGAAGAACAGGTGTGAGTGCATGTTCTGAGTGCTTCGTATGATGTGGCTACACTGTAGACAGAGAGACTGAATTCACATCATGTCCTGTGGGGTCAAATACATTGGTCATTCGTTTTACATTTGTCACTACTTCCTTGTCTTCAGCACTTCAAGCTCTGTTAGTTATTAGTCATTAGTCATTTGTGGCACTCACATTTAGACTATGCTATACTAACAAGATATAACATGTCAAAATTATATAAAAATATCATTAACCTTATATATATGTGCTATAATAATTTGCTGTAAAAAAAAATTTGGTTTTTATTATAGAAACTATACACGTATTTTGGCTTACACATAGCACAGTAAGCAATATACTTTTAATAGCCTATTGTTTAATTGATGTCCGCGTAGTTCTATGCTTTAGGCCAGTTGATGAGTGACCATGACTTTCAGCTCTGCTCCTCGTGTTTCAGAGAGTCCTGGCCCACACTATACAGTTGGCCTTGCCCAGTCAGTCTCTTGGCACATTGTACACGAGCAGTCCTGAACACAGACAGAACAGCAAATTCCAGGAAACGAGCTAATAAAAACAGCCTAATTGGAATCGCCTCGCCTAAGTTAGTCTACGGTTTACAGCTCGGATGGGATCCAGGCTCCAAATCCAGGAAGCCTGGGGCTTGTTCCAACTAATTCCAGGTAGTCGTAGACAACGGATGTTCATGCACATGTAGGCCAGGAAAGTAACCCTGACAGTCAACAGTTGTTATAATAATGCGTCAGTCATAGATCCCCTGCTGAGCATGAGTGATTAAATTGCAGGTGACAGCAATGAGCTATAAAGACAAAGGCACCGCTGTTAAACTGCAGAAGAAGAACTAAATTACGAAAGCATAAGAAAATACATCAGGTTGCTATTCCTGCCACTAAAGGGTGACATGCTGAGGCCTACAGTGGAACCGCTGCCGGTCCTTGACCACAACCCTCCTTTCTGCCAGAGAGCATGCTCAAAATATCTCCACCTAATGTACATGTTTTGTGGAGTTAAGATGTAGCTGACACCCTCTAAGTGTATGGTGAGTGTAGCCTAAGCCATATACTGCATACACTTAGCACTGAGTTTGTTGAACAAGGTGTAGGTGTTTCAATTAAATAAAACTGACTACAGCCCGTCTGTTGTCATGAACAGTTGGTACTGACCATCCTTCAACTGAGCAGTGGTCAGGTTCTGAGTGCAGGCCCACTGTTGGCTGGATATTTCTGGCAACTCCAAACTGCGCATTGACACGTGAACTCCATCAGTATCGCTAAGCCTGATCCACTGACACCTACACAACAGTCTACATGCCAGAGACTGCTGTGTTGAGAATGACCTACTATTCACATCATATCCAATCAGCAATCACTTTTATGATCAAAATCTATTCTGCAGTGAATTAGGTAGAAGGGTAATGTAACGACTTCTATAGAATGTACATGTAGCATATGATAGATTGAGATTTGATTGAATTGATTAATTGTTAAGATACAGAATCAAATGAAGCAAAAACAGATCTGTTGAAATGTATTAAGCAAGGTGTTTGGGTGAGCTTTCATTACACAATACCCATGGCTCTTACATATTTGGGTCTTCTATGGTCTGTCCATCAGCTTTTTAATATGAGTGCAACTCAAAGTGTGCCTCAATTCCCTGCATAAATATTTCCTGTGATGTGTTAAAGACACTAGTGCTATAACTGTAGTGAATGACTTGTTTATGTTTTTTTCTCTCAAGACAACAGACCACGTTAAAAATACCAAATTCTACTCTTCTAATATGCGGCTGTAGTGTTGTGTGTGCTAAGATCTGCAGTATTTGAACCATGGTAATGCATCACTTTTATTGATAAACTGAGTGATTGGGATGATTCTAAAATCTATCAACAATTTCTTTACTTCTCTATCTTTACAGGTTTTTTTTACTTTAATACACGCTCCTGCCCAATATTTTCTCTCTCTTTCCTACCCACACACACGCACACACACACACACGCACACACACACACACACACACACACACACACACACACACACACACAATACTCTTTCTGATCACCTCTAATAAGATTGTACCAGTCGAAATAGAACCATTACTATTTGCTCCATTGTATGGAGGTCAGTTTTGACATCACATCTGATTGTCCCAGCGTACACATGAAAGAGGATATGTCCCAGGGTGCAGATGTGTCACCAATCCATCAGCACCAACTTCAAAGCCTCTTGAGCACAAGCTATCATCATTTCCAGGATAACATAGGTGTCCTGCCTGTCCCTCCACACTTTGGCCTCAGGTGACCGATAGGTTTCCCTCGTGTGATATCCATTCTCCGTCTCACATGTCCTCTGCATGTACTGCACATAGTGTATGTACATGTGCACTGGGCACTAAAAATTCTCAAGCTACATAAAAGAGAATTTTTTAATATGCCAAGGTTTATGCCTTTGTTATGTTTTGACGACAAAATATCCATGCACGTTCTATTATTGGCTTCGAAAATTGTCTTGCTTTGGATACATGTGGACACACTATCTACTGACTTTTTATCCTTCTACGTCTGTCTGTGGAAACAGAACAAAAAGAGAATGTGGGGGCTGCCGTGCTTTTGAAATAGCCGAGGAGAGAAAGGAAACAGCAGCACCATTCCTCCAATTCCTGCCATGGAGCGTAAATAGAGGCCAGTTAATCCCCCTGAAGCTACGTGTGCTTCAGCCACTGCGTCAAGAGTCAAAGGAGAGCCATTAACCTTAGCATTACCTCAACCTGTCTAGCCCAGCGTTCAGGGAAATGAGTGCCCACGGCAACTATGCAAAAACAAAACATCTAGCCTCATAAAATGTTACCAAATTTCTTTCTGTCAATAAGTACAAAGTTTACTGTTTTAGATTATTTTAGAATATTATTATATTAGCTTAATAATAATATAAGCAAACTTATAACTAAGTTTTGGGATCACCATAGTAGTCTGTGATTTTTCACTGCCAAGGTTGCTTCCAGACATTACCAGAGAACAATCTAGAAGTCAAAATGCCAACACTTCTCTCAAAACTCTTTTCAACAAACAAACCGTCAATACGCTGTTCATAGCTTATAACTATATTTGGAAAATAGCTCTATTTGTAAAATGTGCAGGAAAATGACATTTGAATCAAAGAACATTTTAGAGAACAAGAAAAAAGAAACAAGCTTGTCCACAGCCAGACAGGCAAAAGGAGGAACTTCATCACTATTGCTCTTCTACTTCAGACTGGACATCCTGTGAAGATCAAGGCACATGCATGCTTTACAGTCCTTAAACACGAAGCAACGGTCGCTGGAGCTTTTTGGTAAACATACACCACGTGATATTTGGAGACACTGCAAGCTGCTAAACACCAAAATCTCACCCAAGCTGTGAAGCAGGAATGGCTAAAAATAGCGGAGTGAGCCTGAATGATCTTTAGTCACCAAGACGCCAAAGAATCTGTATTAGGGATTTGCACAGCCAAATATCATGTCTGTGATCGAAGATGCAACATGACTATAACTCAGAACACAGGAGTGAATCATGAAAGCTCCTCACTGAAGTAATTCAGTGTTTCACAATGGCGTGGCCTGTCCTGTGTATTTGGCTACACAGTACAGAATTCAGTCCTGCTGAAATACTGTGGCGTGAGCTGAACCAGCAATGTATCTCAATATTATACTGAACATGCGCAGGACAGATCAGCAGTTCCAGAAAGCATTTGCTTGAAGGTCCCTGTCCCTGTTCTTTTTTCCCTGTCATTTTGTAAACTCCCAAATCCCAAGAGAAGTGGCTTGCTCTGCACCCCAGGACCTTGGTGACAGAACACATTCATGCCCTGTTACTGTGAGTGCAAAGCAATCTCCAGCATCCACACTGATGAAATATGGCTTGTGTTTTGGACTTTGAACAATTCACTCAATGGCGCTAAATTAGACTAAGCAGTAAAGAACTCAGCACATTTTACAATTAAGGTTGCTGGTCAAATACCGATGTAATCCTCTTGAAGATCCTTATCAAACATTCTTTAATCACAGTGGAGCCATTAAAGCATTCATGAAGCGTGCTTTTCTCTGATAATGAATATGTGTGGTCAAGTTCCAGGAGCCCAGTGTGGATTAGTGACCCCAACCCTCGGTTTGCTAGTGTTGATCCCTTGTTTAGGAAGCCATTCCGGCTCTGAAAGGCCTGGCAGCTGTCCTGGTCTGGATCCTCTGCACTCGCGGCATCACATATGGCTGCGTGTTTTCCACTCACCGTCCCTGTCTTCCTCAGTGTCAGCCTTCAGCAGGAAACCCAAAAGTCAGACTGCAGATCTGAGGGGTGTGGTGGTCTTCGAGGCAGAGACCGAGAGGGCTGACGCTAAAGTCAGATGGCAGCGGGACGCGAAAGACATCACAGTCAGTGACAAATACACGATAACCGCAGAAGGCAACAAGCACTCTCTCACAATAAACGACGCCGGCCCCGAAGACGCAGCACAATATGCTGTTATTGCTGGGACTTCAAAAGTTAGATTTGAGCTGAAGCTCAGAGAAGCAGAAGGTGGGTTTGTTTTGGGACACGGTCGCCACGGTCGTCACGGTCGCCCCGGCTGCACGCATGCTGAACACGGCTTCTGACACTCTTTGATTGTGGCACTACTTGACTGTTGACAATCACAAAGCACCCCGACTGTATCGCCGTGTATTCTTGCTCTCCACATAACACCACTGCTTAGTATGCAGCCCGTCTGACCTGAAGCTATGTCAGATTTTTTGGTTTTCATCTCTTGAATTGGGCCTTTGCCCACCTGCGCTTCCTGATTTCTGATTAAGATGCAACTCTTTTTAATGTGATTTCAAATCCCCAATCGCCGTAGGTCAGCGCTCGAGTCTGGAAGGTTTCCACTCAAGTGAACTATGAATACCAGGCCTCGTCTTATCACAGATCACTACACCACAGATGACCTTGACCTCTAGCTCTAGAGATTTCTTTCCTGAGAGGCACTCAACATGGAGAGAGTGTTTGTGGAAAAACCGATAACCAAAGAGTACAAAAACACTGCTGACATATTTGAGGAATAAATACTTAGACCACTGAGCTTTATTTACCAGGCCTATCAAACTTAGCAGCTGTGGTATGATTTACTTATTGATTTACTTTAGAGACTGAAATTCAACGACAGAGATTCAAAGATCATGTTTCTATTGGCCAATTATCCAGATCAATTTGCATAAGCCAGAGCAGCCTCTAGTTTAGTCTGATCTTGTAAGCACCGGCTGAGGAACAAGGAAATTGCCTGAAACAATTATTCAATGTATGTTCCATAAGTATCTTTTAGTGATTTAAATAATATTCAGGCAATTGCAAGTAATACAAACCTTAAAAACAAAATTTTGAGGTTATAATTTACAGCAGTAATTCTGTTAACCTGCACCAGCAAAGGCAGACCCTGCTGCTCCAGCTGCGGTTGAGACCCCGTCAGATGCAGCGCCCCCTGCTGGGGCTCCACCAGCCACCCCTCCCGCCACTGAGCATCCTGTCGGGTCTCCAGCACCACCAGCCAATGCTTCAGAGTCCAACGGCCATGGCCCAGACACCGGAACTCATGATGGTATGTTAGTTTCCCTTTCTTGGACTACCACATTACTGTTACTACTACCATTAGATGTGCTGATCACTGGACTCAGACTGTGCACATTTGTAAATGCAGTCTTGTACATTTGTGCAAGTAAAGTCCAAACAAGAATGGCAAATCTAAAATGATTTTAGCAAAACAAGAACGTGCTCCTTCCTCACACCCTTCCAGAGAGCCATCATCCCGACACTCGGCAGGACCTGACGGGACTTTTCACAGACAAGCCGCAGAGTGGGGAGGTGAATGCGGGTGAGTGGTGTTTCCTACGTGGACACCAAGCGCTCAGACTGCAGTGACACCGTGACTTCCTTTGTACAGTTTTACTGTTAACAACCTACAGTACACTGAAGCCTCATAAAATGATGGTAATTATACCAATAATTACAATTTAACATGAGTAACGGAGCAACAAGATGTTGATACTCTGTACTTAATCTGCCATTATTTTTTACATATGTACATTCTCTATCTTCCATCATAGGAGTAGAAAGTATCAATATATCGTTAAATATTGTTGCTAGTTGCTATACCCTGCAGTGGTATCTGGTGTCTGCCTCTTCTGCTCTGCTCATTCTCAACACACCAAGAGACCATTTGGCATTTAATCATCATATTCACATACATACGTTTTGCACCTGCATTTACTGTCTTGCAAATGTCTACCAGACATGCAACAACTGAAACGCTGAACGGCACAGAGAGTTCTTTCGGTTCCTGGCAGGTGAGAACATCACGTTTGTGGCGAAGGTCTGTGCTGAGTCCCTGCTGAAGAAACCCACGGTCCGCTGGTTCAAGGGCAAGTGGATGGATCTCGCCAGCAAGTCAGGGAAACACCTGCAGCTGAAAGAGCTGTACGACCGGAACACCAAGGTCTCCGCCCACCTGCCCACAGCCCACCTGCCCACGGCCCACCTGCCCACGGCCCACCTGCCCACGCCGGCCTACTGGAGTTATGATTGTGACGCCTGAGATATTTACATGCAAAAGGCGACTCAAATAAAGTTCATCATTTGCATAACTGAATAATTTGCAGTACAGGAAAATCATGCTGCATCTGAGAGTCTTCTAAATATTGAAGATGTAAAGATGTGATATTGTGATGATTGTAAGCTTAAACAATAGACTGGGGGGTGGTAACCCTAACAGTGCACTGGCCTGCTGTGATGTTGCAGGTCTACACCTTCGAGATGCACATCACTGCTGCCAAGCCGAGCTTTGCCGGGGCGTACCGGTGCGAGGTGACCTCCAGAGACAAGTTTGACAGCTGCAATTTTGATCTGGTCGTTCATGGTGAGTGCAACTATGGCAACGCCATTGCAAAGAGCATCAATGTTAACACAAAAAAATTGTATTAAACCAAATCATGTGATAATCAGCACATTCTAAATGAAAGCCAACCGAGACTTCATAACAGGAAACAGCACGTTACTGAATTGTAATGGCATTGATTACACAGCTACAGTAAAAGTGAGATGTGATTTAAAACTATATCATGAACTTTGTTATTGCTTTAAGTGATCTTCATGCATCCTGGCATAGCCTACAGACAGTTGATTATTGAATATTTTTTTCCATACAGATGCCCGGACAGCAGAAGGGTTTGATATTCGGACAGCATTTAGACGCACGTGAGTGTTCACCGCCCTACAACACTGATTAGATGAGCTATTGTACATTAAGCATTTTTTCACCTGATCCGGTTCTTAATGTCAGTCTATGCTCTTGTGTGAAGTATTACATGGAGTTGAAGGATCTGTGTTTAACCATGTCATTAATTGGACATCTTAATCAGGAGCGTGTCTGCAGGCAGTAAGAAGACGATGGCAGGACAGGCCAGGTAGCTGGGGGAATTTGCTGCAATGGCACAGGGCATATTCAAGCATTTAAGGTCATGAAACACTTGGCCGATTCCTGCCCAAAAGGAGGGCGTTTTTCTTCTCCATCCTTCCATGGCCTCTTACTACTCTGCCATTTTGTCCTCCATTGTCTCCCCCCCCCCCCCCACCCAACCTCCCCTTTGTCTGGTCTTCAGCCTCCTCTCTCTTTGTCTGGGAGCGTTACGTTAAAGAGGGCTGACTCATGGAGGCTCCTTTGTGAGTCACTCTCTTAGAATGATGTAACTCCCAATCTTGTCTTGAGTTTCTCCTCTTTCTCTCTCTCTCTCTCTCTCAGCCCTCCTTATTGGCCTGAATGGTCAGACCTTAGTTCGATTCAAAATGGATTGAATATGGTTTCCCTATCCACTGTTTTTTTCCAAGTGCAGTCCGAGATACTGAGAGGAACAAATGGATACAGAATAGCAGCGGCTCTGTTAATCTGTTTAATGCTGGTTGTTAATGTGAGCTCTTCAGCTGTGAGTAAACGCTGTACCCACATCTGAACATATACTGACTGGTACCTTGTGAAAATCAGTGGAGTCACTTGCACAAATGCACCTTTGCAGCATGTTATTTGCGCTCACTGTCTCACAAACGACGAAGCACTAAATCTCCATAACAATGTGCTTTAAGACACACATGCTCTTCAGAGGGAACAAATGTGTGCCCAGGAAAGTGGCCAGAGCTCATCTTATACTGTCCCTCCAAATCCCGACAGTCCCCCGGATCGCAGGAAGGCTGCAGGCGGAGATTAACGTTCACTGCTTTGCGATAACTCACACACCAGTCGAGCCGTTTGTTCGGGGCTCGGGCCCAATACGGATCGCCTTCCTCTTTTCTCGTCTGTGTCGAGGTCTAAGCCCTCGCTGTGGATGTCCGCCGACACACCCGCACAGTGCATGCTCTGAGGAGCCCCGAGTCCATAACAAAAACAGGAGGCCCCAAACCTCATCATTTCTGCTTTCAAGAGGGCCCCCATACATCAGTGTATGCGTCTGTAATGTATGGCAAGAAAACACAGTAACAACTCGCTACTGCGTCCGCCCTCTTTATGGCCACTTTTCGTTTTGTATGATCGTCATACAGTACGTTACACGCGGCTCTCACAACGACGCCGTTAAAGTGGTTCCCGGCCGTGCCGTTGCGTGTGTGCTCACTGGGTTTGTGGCTGGTGCTCTCCCCCTCTCTGCAGTAGCGTGGACGTAGGCGACGACTCCGGGGAGCTGGACTTCAGCGGTTTACTTAAGAAGAGGTGAGTTTGCAGTGTCACACACACCACTGCACTCCCTGCTTCTAGTGAATGTTTCTGAGGGTTCCATGCATCACATTACAAAAGCCTCTTATATTGGGGAAACACTGGTGTGTCCATGGAGTGCCCTGAGAAACACTTCCCTTAAGCATTGTAGCAGACCTATGGTAGAGTCAGCATCTCTTTGAACACTCTCTCTATTAGTTGCTACAATGCTTCTGGACCCAGTGCTTATTCTTTGCATGAACCCAGTCATGATTCATACTTATCACCATCAGGAACCCTTAATTATTGTCCCCATCTTGTTGCCCCATAAATGACAGTGGTAAAATGTTTGTGATATGATTGAAAACATTTTACAACAGAATCATTATGTGTGTGTGATAATGTGTTGCAGAAAGTGTTATGTCTGTACACACGTTTTCCACTGCAACATGCAAACAAAGTTGCAGTCAGAGGAGACTGATGTGCCATTTCTCATATTGCTGTTTTTGTTGCTGATTTCCCTCCACTGTGTGTGTGACGCCTGTACTCAACAGAGAGTAAGTGCCTGTATAAACCCTAGACACCTGCACAAGTGCCTGTATAAACCCTAGACACCTGTATAGGTGCCTGTATAAACCCTAGACACCTGTATAAGTGCCTGTATAAACCCTAGACACCTGTATAAGTGCCTGTATAAACCCTAGACACCTGCACAAGTGCCTGTATAAACCCTAGACACCTGTATAGGTGCCTGTATAAACCCTAGACACCTGTATAGGTGCCTGTATAAACCCTAGACACCTGTATAAGTGCCTGTATAAACCCTAGACACCTGTATAAGTGCCTGTATAAACCCTAGACACCTGTATAAGTGCCTGTATAAACCCTAGACACCTGTCTAGGTGCCTGTATAAACCCTAGACACCTGTATAAGTGCCTGTATAAACCCTAGACACCTGCACAAGTGCCTGTATAAACCCTAGACACCTGTATAAGTGCCTGTATAAACCCTAGACACCTGTACAAGTGCCTGTATAAACCCTAGACACCTGTAGAAGTGCCTGTATAAACCCTAGACACCTGTATAAGTGCCTGTATAAACCCTAGACACCTGTATAAGTGCCTGTATAAACCCTAGACACCTGTATAGGTGCCTATATAAACCCTAGACTCCTGTATAGGTGCCTGTATAAACCCTAGACAACTGTATAGGTGCCTGTGTAAACCCTACATGCATGTCTGCTTTTGCCCATTTGCATGTGGCATGCTGTTACTTTGTTCTATGCTACTGCTTCTAAGCATTGCTCAAATCGTACAGTTACAATAAATTACAATTCTCAGTCTTCCAGTCCTGCAGTGGGCATCATTGCTTGTATATACCACTGCCAAACAATATATGTAGGCAACATTAGTAAAATACATTTTTTTAATTTACTTTGCATAAATGTCATATTATTTGTCATTTTAGACCACTTTCTTGCACAGATAAATCATATTAATCACACAATTTCTTTTAAACATCTGTCATGAACTAATGTGCAGAGTCAGGAGTGTATTCCTCTTTGAGCATCACCTAATGCCACAAAGTGCACTTCACTTTAACAATATTCAACATTTTATATGTCTGCTGAAATTATACACAAAAATGTTCAATGTACTTTTACATACACAGCAGTTCTGTTGTCTGTTTTGTCTTATTTTAAGAACATTACACAAAAGTAATGAAATGACAGCTGTTTTTAAAGACTGGTTTTCTATTTTCGTAAGTTTTCTGAATTGTAGTGTGTGAATTAAAACGAATATACAACTTTACATAGCACAACATGTTCTTATGGTGTCTTGACATGCTGAACTGGATGAGCTGGGGACCGTTCTGCTGTACTGGTGGCCTGAATGTTGAACTGTGTGTATTAACCTGCTGTGGTTTGTCCTGTCATGCCTTGGGGTTCTGCTTCTGAATAAATGCAGCAGTTTCTTAAAAAGTGGCCAACGGTAAGGGTCCGTTTCTGTGTTTCTATGTGTTCTTTTTGTGTTTATTTCTTTAGATCTTTGCTAGTCAAATCTTGTGCCAATAGCTTGCATGTTAATCATGTTTCTAACCTTAGTGCTGAAAGCATGTGTCTGCAACTGTAAATCTAAAGCATTCTGCATTTGACACAGTGTAAATATATATATATATATATATATATATATATATATATATATATATATATATATATATATATATATATATATATATATATATAGTGTGTGTGTGTGTGTGTGTGTGTGTGTTTATATCATTGAATGTGCTGAATGTGGTCCTGATAACCGTCCCCACTGCCCTCTGACACCAGTACGGCCCATGCGAGTGCTGAGCCTGAGGTGGACGTGTGGGACATCCTTCACAAAGCTCCCCCCTCGGAGTACGAGAAGATCGCCTTCCAGTATGGCATCACAGACCTGCGTGGCATGCTGAAGAGGCTGAAGAAGATGAAGAAGGAAGAGAAGAAAAGTGCAGGTTTGTGTCGGGCTCGTAATCTGGCCCACCCTCTTTGCATGATGGGTATTCGTATGTTCTCTGAACTGATGATGAATTCAGCTTCCTGAATGACACAATTGACACAAAATTGGAAATCAGTCCATGCGCAGGACATTAACTTAGTCTTTCTATTTCTGACATACTTAATAGCACATTATATAGAGAAAGTGTTACTCAAATCTCCAAGGATTTCTCAAATTCTAAACCTATGAGTCACTAGGTCCAGTGGTCCTGGTCCAGTATCCTCACACGATTACCTCCTCTTCCAAGCTTTCCTCAGGAAACTGGACCCAGCCTACCAGATCGAAAAGGGACACAAGATCAAGCTGCAGGTTGAAGTGGCCAATCCTGATGCGGAGGTGAAATGGCTAAAGAATGGACAGGAGATCCAAAGAACTGGAAGGTATCTGGTCAGACGAAACGTCCATGCCTGCGACTCTCCCGAGTGACCTTTACCACCAAGTATTAAAATGTGTACATGCATAAGCACATGAAAATAGACCTGTGTCCATATACCTCAATCAGTCACAATAATACATGTATATGTTGAATAGCAACAGGTTAAATGAAGAATAACAGCTTCTCTTTTTCCTTCTCTCCTGCCCCCACACTGGGCCGGGGGGACTGTGGACGAACACGCTGATCCACTCTCCCCTCAACAAAAACCCTTAGCAAGTGAGTGGCTGCCACTGCTCTGGGCAGAACAAGTCCTGCACAAACAGCCAGAGCTGCCCAAGTGCATTGCGGTGTCTTGGCGGGGCTATAGGCATTGCGCACATTGTGGGTTCTGGGTTATACTGGCGTTCTAGAATATACATATCAACACAAAGCACGTCTCTGACCTTTGCTCTTGCTCATGTATCTGTCTGTCTGTCTGTTGTTAGTGATTGCATAACTCACAATGCCAACATCTGGAATTTATGTAATTTATCTGAATAATATCACTTTTTACATTAGATGTTTGAAGGCTATAATGGAGTAATAATTCTCTTTAAGTAAAAAGATTTAATTTGATTTCACAAAGCTCTTGTGTGTGCAAAATAGCAAATGCTCCTGTGGTGCTTTTCCCCTCTGCTGCCAGGTACATTTTTGAGAGTGTAGGTAACAAACGCTTCCTCACCATCAACAACTGTTCTCTGTCAGACGACGCTGCCTACACCTGCGTGGTGGGAGACGAGAAGAGCGTTACGGAACTCTTTGTTAAAGGTACTGGTTAGATTCATTAAAGGTACAGGTTACCTTCATTAAGGGTGCAGGTTACCTTCGTTAAAGGTACAGGTTACCTTCGGTAAAGGTACAGGTTACCTTCATTAAAGGTGCAGGTTACCTTCGTTAAATGTACAGTTTACATTCATTAAAGCAGGTTAGCTTTGTTAAAGGTATAGTTAAAGGTACTTCATTAACAGTACAGGTTACGTTCGTTAAAGGTGCATGAAGCAGGGAGGGGGTGTGGTCAATATGAGAGAGGAGTGATCACTCATCTACTGGCTCACTCAGCAGCAGAATGTGAATATAGTCATTATATATGTTAATATTAGCCAAAATGTCTCTTTCTGAACATTTCATCCTGTTGACAGTTTGCAGACAAAGTAATGTAGGTAACCAGAAAGATGAAGCTTAATAGTGTAGATTAATGAGGGCTTACTATTTGGACATTTTTTTTATATAACTAGTATTATATAACTGGTAACTGGTATAAAATTAAAAAATGTTTGCTAATTAAAAAATAATTATTACAACTAATATACAGTCTGTGTGTCTGTCTGTCAGAGCCTCCTGTTCTGATTGTGCGTAATCTTGAGGACCAAATGGCAATGAAGGGAGACCGAGTTGAGTTTGAGTGTGAAGTGTCAGAGGAAGGAGCCCAGGTCAAGTGGTAAGGCAGTTATTAGACGTTATCACACCCACACATCAGCTACCGCCTTTTAGATTATTTAATTTAACCTTTCTTGTCTATTGTGTGTTGTGGGATGAATTAAATCTAAACTGGCAATGTTTAGAACCATTTAGGAATACGTTTGATTTGCACATATGCCTATATGTGAAATCATATCCACCACCAGCATACTTACACACACATAAAAATGTTTTTATGGGGTATACATGAGCAGGAAAAAAACTTTCAGAAATTACCTAGACAATTACACAAAAATAAGATAAATTACCCACATTAAACAGCATTCTTACAGTCACATTGATTAGAGTGACTAAATGTCGCTACGACAAAAATATGTCTCTACGACATAAAAAAAAAGAAAAAACAAGATGGCAGAAGAAAATTATGTTAGTAATGTGTCATCAGAAGCATGTTAGACGTGTGACATTCCCCACATGTCCAGTAGATGGCATGCATGTTCCTTGTTGGCTGAACTCGACTGACTCAACTTGGCTGAGGCAAACGCGCGCACGTGTGCGTGGGAGCACGCGGACGAACGCGCCGCGGTTCCGTCTGATCCGCGTCCAAGGCCGTATATCACGCGGCAGCTCCGTAAATGATCAACGTTAGGAAAAGGTCACGCTAGCCTTTAGCGATCCTGCAGTGTCCTCTGCTGAAATGAGAGAGTCAGCAGCACTGCACGACGCCGACTCTTAAACGCTCCACGAAGATTCTGAATGCCTCAGCCGTGTTCTGACACGGAGTGAACGTTTCTTGAACACGCCATGTTCATAGTCCTCACAGGAATAACACACACACCCTGGTAGAAAGATTGGAAATATTATGAACGACCAAGGTCACTTCAGTCACGTGACGAGCTTTTCGCGCGCGGCTTCAGTCGTGTTTTTTGACACTGATAATGACGCATGAGCGATAATGAGACCCACATTAATGGACGGGTTGTCGTCCACGGCCAGTTGCTGACATGACTTCACTGTGCAGACGTGATTGGCCACAGTCATTTGTCTAATCCACTCATGGTCACTATTCGGGAGTGCTCATAAAAAGGATTCGTATTAAGAGTGTTAGAGACATGTAATGTAACTACAATACTTCAGGCCAAGTATTATCTGGCTTTCAACACAGTTATAATATTATTAACAATAATAAAAAAATTATAATGAATAATAATAATAACAATAATTAAACGGCCCTCTTCAGCTGTGAACTGTGGTCAAATATATCTTTAATATTGCAAATGACAATGCCACAAACACAGCTAGAAGCTCATTTCTTCTGCAAGTGCTATGAGCTTATGATGATTTTGGAAAGTCTAGCTCGGGGGAGTTTAGCCTCCTCTGCTTTAAACCAAATCCAAACTTTTCAGGGAGAAGGACGGCGTGGAGCTCACTCGCGATGAATCCTTCAAGTATCGCTTCAAGAAGGATGGTTGTAAACACACGCTCATCATCAACGAGGCCTCCAAGGAGGACTGTGGCCACTATCGTGTGAAGACCAATGGAGGGCAGTCTGTGGCAGAGCTGATGGTGCAGGGTAAGTGGTTTACTGGTTTACTTCAGCCCCAGGCATGGACGTAATTTTGTAATAAAAAGTGGGGGGGACATGGATTCGTCGCTATTTAAATATTTATACCGTAAAAACTGGGGGGGACCAACACCGGCTTTTTGAAAAAGACATGTGTCCCCCCCCCCCCAAATTACGTCCGTGGCCCCAGGCTTCAGACTGCGTTTAGAAATGCTGCCCATAATACCATTGGCCACTCGCCGTTCTGTTCTGGTTGGTTGTTTTGGACAATGTGGTATGGAACCACATGATGGATAGTAATTTATGTTACTGAGCAAAATAGATTTAAATAGTGGACATAATACTTTGTTTAGAAGATGAAATATTGGCAAACTGGATTAGGACATATATATCATTACTGAATGGTCTTCCTCTTCACTGAATGTTTTGGGTTTAAAGACCCTTCAAGCCATTTGTCAGTCAACATGGTGGCATGATGTGCCAGGAATCAGTCAAAGAAGCCCGTCATCATCCTTCAGACAAAGTTACAGTCCAGAACCCCCCCAATTCCACTGGGCATTTTTCACTCCCTGCTATCTCCTTTAAACTGCCCCTCTTCATGGCCCCATCACTCAAACTATCACCTCTGTTGTCAGCTCAGCAAACATGGCTGACAGCCCCATAGCACAAGGTTACAGCGTCCACAATGCACAGATGCCAGCTATTGTTAGCCTGCAAGGCCTGTATATTTAAACTGAGCAGGTGACCTTGCCCAGGGTCTCACTCTCCCCCTTTGTTCCTGTTGTCTGTGTTTTATTTGTGTGTAACGGAGACGTCTTATGTTATTTGATGGGACCTTAATGTATCACAGCTTCACTCTTATTGCTTTAGTTTCTGATGATTTCTTCACTGCTAATCTGCCACCCTCCCTCCCTAATAAACTATTAGAAAAAGCATCTAAGCTATTAGAAAAGTGTTTAAAGAAACTCTAGTTGTCCATCAATGATCTGTGTGGCATGGTGCTTCTTGGAAAAGGGACAATCATTTATACACAGACATACATGCATAGACATAGGTATATATGTATAGACTCTCTCCTTCCTCTTTCTGCCTCCTTATCTCGCTTCCTCTCTCTATCTGCCTCTCTCTCTCTCCCTCTCTCAAACTCTGTCTCCCTCTCTCTGTCTCTCTCTCTCTCTCTCTCTCTCTCTCTCTCTCTCTCCCTCTCTCTCTCACCCTGTCTCTCTAGCTCTCTCTCTGTCTTTCTCTTTCCCTCTCCTCCTTTCTCCCTATCTCTCTCCCCCTCTCTTTCTCCCTCTCCGTCTCTCACACAAATCTGTTTGTCCCAGCTCCCACATGGGATTTTAAAGGCAATTTGATCCACGACTCACTGTGCTGCCAAGCTTGGTTTAGCTGGGCACCCAGTCAAACAGAGAAGGTGCCAAGTCTAACCAGCTGCCCAGAGGTAGCGCACAGCTGCCAGACTTCAGGCAGGATCACCACTCCCCTGGGCAGCCCGCTGTCATTATACTGCCCTAACTGCTGGGCACACTGGGAGTCTGATCCAGCCATCCAACTCTCTCCACAATTTTGTTAAGCCTCCAAACATAGTTTAACAAATTTCTAATCCCATACACCAGCCTGACAGTGATATTAGCATATGATTGGATGCATTCATATTAGATGTTTTCTGCATGGCAAAGCTATAACTTGCTTTTAAAAATGGGTTCTGCTTGACTGATGTGTTGTGTTGCTGTTGTTTTTTCATGTGGATAACACTAAATAAACAGATAAACATATGCACAACACACACTAAAATGCCTGTGCTCTTCTAGAGAAAGATCTGGAGGTGTACCAAAGCATTGCAGACCTGACAGTGAAAGCAAAGGACCAGGCGGTCTTCAAGTGTGAGGTGTCTGACGAAAACGTCAAAGGTATCTGGTACAAAAATGGAGTGGAGGTGAAGCCTGACGCCCGGACCCACATCACACACATCGGCCGGTATGAGTGCACCCCTCTCTGCATTTTTAAATAAATAAAAAAACGTGTCATGCAATCTCGGTGTAATTTATTTTTAATAGTCTGTAATAATTGGTAATTGCATTTGTGGTTGCAAATCTCATCTAATATGATGTCTCTAGTATCCATAAGCTCACTATTGATGAGGTGCGGCCAGAGGATGAAGGAGACTACACCTTTGTTCCTGAAGGCTATGCTTTTAACCTCTCTGCTAAACTCAACTTCCTGGGTACATAAAGCTCACATTCCTTAGCCAGAGACTTTACTACTCGACTGTCAGTCATTCTATTCACTAACAATTTTTTCCATCCATGTTCACAGAGGTTAAGATTGACTACGTTCCACGTCAAGGTAAAGAGAATTAAGGGTGTGAACTCTGAAATCACATCCGTCTTCCTTACTGTCACATTCAGAGGGATATTAAAGATCTACTAGATCTTCGTACATTATGGCTGAATGGCATAAATTGTCATTCTGTCTCTGGTTTCTGTATGCAGACCCTCCCAAGATCCACTTGGACTTCTCCGGCCGAACTGCAGATTCGACTATTGTGGTTGTTGCTGGAAACAAGCTGCGATTGGATGTGCCAATCACTGGAGACCCTGCCCCCACTGTGGTTTGGACCAAGGCAGGGAAGGTAGGGGAGGAACAGGCAAACATGAATAATTGCTTTGTTTTTGTAAACATACTGTATATTCTGTGCAACTCAGGTGTTCAGCTTATTAATATTTTTTGTGCACATTTAGCTGGTCATATAGCATTGCTGAAAAGGACCTATTCAATTCAGTTCTATTCAACTCTATTCTATTCAACTCTGTTCTATTCTATTCTATTCTATTCTGTTCTATTCGATGGTAAGCCTTCCCTTAACTGGTCAGTATACAGTTAAGGTAGGTAACAAGATTGTTTTACATTCAAACACTCATAAAAATACACAGTGTAAAATTAAAATACATGCAGGGACGAGGAACTGAACAGCCCATGGTAGGTTCCACATTCACACTGCAATCCTTTCACGTTCATTAACGAAAGAGAGAGGAGTTAACATGGGGTCGTCATAACTTAAAGCCCAGACAGGTAAGTGGACACGGGGAGGGTCCTCCTTCTGTCGTCCCCCACTTGGTCATGGATGGTCGAGTTCAAGCAGGGCGGTGGGAGTTTGACCTCTCATCCTGGTTGGCAAGGCCTTACCGTTTCTACTCTGCTTGTGTAGGATAAACCTAAAATGGCACCAGGCGAAGGGAAAAAGGATACTGGCTTCATCTGGACTTTGAAGGATGGTGAAGTGAGTTGTGGCCTTTAAAACAATAACACCGCCGCCATCTCTCGTCATTATATGCGTTGCCTTTGCCCCGTGCTGCTGGGACAATGCCTCCTGACCTTTGACCTGTGCTGCTGGGACAATGCCTTCTGACCTTTGTTTTTATTGCCTTTTGGCAGCTGCAGCCATTGCATTGTGACACTGCTTGGCCCGGTTATTGCTAAAGGGATTTAGCCTGGTTAATCTCTCTTCATGTCACATGAGACAAAGCCATCTTTTAATATGATTTTGAATGAATGCTCACAGCATTCATAGTAATTAGCTGCATTATTATGTGTCTTCTTAAAAATTCTTTACTTATTTATTCATTTTATTTTCAAAAGCATACTTTTTGCAGTAACTTTAATATCCCATGACCTTGTATTTTGGATTCTGAAGTAAGGCCTAATACTAACTCATACTAAATAAACTCTTTGACTATGTGATTTTAAGGTGGCACAGTTTAGATCGCTTTTATTGCATGTAAACACGCTCCCTTAAAGGAGAGTGTCAAGATCATCACTTTGGTGTTGTGAAATAACACTGAACCTTTAAGAGAGTCGTACACACTACATGCTGTTTTGAAGTATACTGCATGTACCAGGTGAGCGGGAGCTACATCTCCTCAGTTTGTGGGGAAATGTTTTGAACAGCAATGGCAACACCATCCTACTCACCTACTACTCACAGTAAGTAAGAGAGGAAAGAACTGTGTTTGCAATGACTTCTGGGTAGTGCGGTCCATGCATCCCATCTGGCCTCTGGTTTTTGCATCTGAGTTTGAACGTTGACTTTTCATGTCATTTGCTTGCTTTGGATTTGGCATTCTGTCCTGAATGTGTATTCTCATGACCAGTCTCATATGTCATGTCTGATTGGTTACATTGTGTGCTGTGATTGGTTGAACAGGTCCTGTCAGATGCAGGTGGGCGGGTTCATGTGGAAAGCACTAAGGGACACTGCATCTTCACTATGGAGGGGGCGGAGCGGCAGGACGAGGGCGTGTACTCTGTCACCGTACGCAACCCGGCAGGGGAGGACACCGCTGATATCAACGTGAAAGTTGTTGGTAAGATAATCATGTGTTGCCCCATCGTACCAAACCCCATAAAATGCTACATTATCAGATTTGCAGAGGTACTTAAACGTTTGTCTTTAATCTATGACATATTGGTTTTAGAAATGATGTTAGGTAAAGTTCATCACTTTGATGTGCCACAGAAGGGCTGAGCTATCATCCCCTGATCAACCATAAATAGGGCCACTCAGTTTTTTTTTTTTTTACACACTTAATGAAAACATGTTTTTCATTATCTTAGAAATTTTCTTTTGCTTACATGTATATGTCTAAATGTCTTTAAATGCATAAATATATAACATGCTTAAATGTATAAAATGTTTAAATAAAAATAGGCATACATGCGTTTATTAAATCCAAATGTATTATTTTAAACATTTTACTACTGGCTCTGATAATGTTGTGCTGTTCAGTCTCTCAAGTAGATTACTGTAGGATTTCATTAAAAGTTGTGTAAACACTAAAGGTGGTAATAAATTAGAGCCATATTGCTTTTACTAACATGCATATACTAACTTTCATACATTACTCTTTGTCTTCAATAGGCTTAGATTTGCTTTTTAAGATTAGGTAAGCGTTGGGAGATTTTAGCTGAACTCAGTTGCTGAAGTACAATGTATGAGTCATAAAACATTCTCAGGATTATACCCATCACTTTGAATTAGTTCCACTGGAGGTTTTTAATCAGAGAACGTCCAGAGACTTTGTGTTTCTTCCAGCACACAGCAGGGGTGGGCACTATTCAGGCAACCACACGTACCAGAAATACAATCAGGGGAGCTGTGGGTGACGTTTTAAAGAGAAGATTTGGGAGGGATTCAAATTTCTGAGCAGGAGATGCCCACAGTGTTCAGTGATATTTTGGTCTTTAGTGGTTTGTGTGCCTTTGACTAGTTTGAGCTTTCATTAACTGAGTTTTTTCCACCACTATCCCCAGATGTGCCAGACCCGCCTCAGGCTCCCAGAATCCTCAGCGTTGGAGAGGACTCCTGTGTTGTCCAATGGGACCCTCCACTATTTGATGGGGGACAGCCAGTCTTGGGTAATTAGTATTAAAATATTAAGTATACTTGTCCTATACTTCAGACCCAAGTTCTGCTCTTTAAGAGTACTTTTGAAAGCAAATGCAAGACATTAATCAGCAGCCTAATCTTGTGAATCTCCTGTCCTCTAAGGATACGTCCTTGAGCGGAAGAAAACAAAGAGCTATAGGTGGATGCGGCTAAACTTTGACCCCTACAAAGACACCACATACGAGGCTAAGAGGATGATTGAGGGTATGGCCTACGAGATGCGGGTCTATGCTGTGAACTCCATCGGCATGTCACGCCCTAGCCCTGCCTCTCAGCCATTCGTGCCTATTGGTAAGTGTATTGCTTTAAATGAACACTTGGCCTGTGTTTCTGAAAACACGTAGGATTCTTAGACACTTTATTTCTCAATAACTCATGGTTTAAGAACATTTATCTCTACAGTTCTTAAACCATTGTTTTTCCTGTGAAAATGGCAATGCGATATTATTGCCTTTGCAGAAAGCCAAAGTTCCTTGGGTTTATTTTAGGAGTCAGTGAGAGAGGGTCAGGGGTCAGGTGTTTGGCGCATGAGGTTGTTGTAACCCTGCTGATCTCAAGGCGTCTGCTCCTCTATCTGCTTGCCAAGTAAGGGATGCTGCTCTGTTCTGGCCACCTGGGGCAACTCAGCCACGCGTCACCACGCCGTTGTTCTAGTGGGCCTGCAGTCTACTGTGGGAGGGGCCAGAAGAAGTTCGAAATGGATATGGACTAAAATAAGATGTTGGAAAGGATGTTTAGCATACTAATCTGTGGTTGGCCTCAGTTCAAGCTGCTAAAACAATTCAGGGACTTCCACACTTGTCTGGGTATGTAATGTTTGTGTCTTCCTCCACGTAATCTTGTGTAAATGGTCTGAAAACCTGAGCTACCAGTAGTGCCTCTTGTCCATTACAATACAATAGATTAGGAAAATATCTTTGGCATCCACGTCTATAAATAATGGGACGTTAGCAGGCTGTGAAGTGCATGGTGCACAAAGTCCTCCAGCTTCCAGAGAGGAGGGGGTGAGGCCACGCAGCCAGCTGTACTGCCGTGGTCAACCCCAAAGCTCCCAGAAGACAGGACGGAAGAGGACCGCAGCAGGTGTTAGGGACAGGCCCGGAACGAGAGGAACGTGGGCTGCTGAGCGGACACTGTGTGTTCAGGAACAATCACAGGAACGACACACCACCCTGCAGCGAGTCACCAGCAGGATGACCAAACCGATGCTCCCCAAAACCGCCGAAAAGAAGCCGGCCGAGGAGGTGCCGACAGACGTGGCGGAGGACAGCCGTGCAGGGTCCGACGAGCCCACAGTGGAAGGGCCTGCACTGGTTCCTCCGAATGAGCACGTACCTGAGGACTGCGCTCCCCTGACCGCACCTCCTGTAGATGGAGAAGCAGCGCCAGTGGAAGTGCCAACTCCAGAAGAGGCAGGGATGCTGCCCGCCGAGGGCGCCACCTCAGAACCAGCCCCCGCACCTGGGCCGGATCCCATTGGCAGTAGGCGTCTAATTCTAACTGTTCTTGTCCCTTAAGGGAAACTGATAAATGCATGCGTTGTGTTTCCGTAGACTGGTGCTGCATTCAATAAAACGAAATAGCTGAGGAATGCTGAAGTTGCAAATGTTGCAAGTGTGCGATTGTGAGGCACTTTTTTGTATGGTCTGAATGGACCTTATGCACTAGTTCTTATGTTGCCATTCCTTGAACTACAGTAAATAAGTGTACTTGTTGTCAGTTGTCACGGCTTGCTCTAAAATCCATATATTGCAGTACAAATAAAAGAAATGACAGTTTGCTTATTGGAAGGATTTGGTCTCAGAAATGAATATTCTGCTTGTATTAGAACAGTGTTTAAATATTAAGCATTTCCTAGAAGGTTAGCTCTGAAATATGACATATACAGCACGTCACTGTGCCAGTAATATGGTCTCACCTGTTGCACTGTAATACAAAGCTGTCAGCACAAGACCAGGAGCTAATTTTGGATTGTCTTTGTTCTGCATCACTACTGTATGTCTTCAAGACCGAACGCCTCCACGACCTGCAGTGATTTGTGCTGTCGAAGATGAAAATACTTTTATTGGCCAAATAATGACACGAGACGGAAACATGACCTGCCTCCAAGCTGTAGTTCCACAGCAGATCCAAGCTCACCTGAAACAAACATCCTTGTGACTCCTAAAGCCTGTCCTGGATGCAGCATACTTAGGGGCGGCGTCGATACCTTAGAAGGGTTCTTAGCACCACTTGCCCAAGTTTAACTCACGCTCATTCAAGCGATGACAGTAATGCTCGGCTGTAACGGGCATCATGCCTGCAGGGTAAGGTTAGAGATAGCTTTCAGTTTTATTGGCCTCATAGTTTCCATAGCTTTTCCTCATGGAAAGAGGGCTTTGCTCTGGTTCTCACACTGACTGGCAGAGGAGCTGGATCGAAAAGACCCAGGTGACAAGTCCTGGTAAATCCGTGTGGCAAAGCCTCCTTCTTCTACCTTTGGTGCATTGTAGCTTAGTAAATGTGCAGTGCAAATCAGGCTCCCACACTAAAAATACACCCCAGCATGAGTGTTTCCCTCACTGTTGGGAAGTCTTAACCTCCAACTATTGGTATAAATTCAGAAATCACAAGCTGTATCGTTTATATTGCTCTATTCTATTTTACTAGAAAAAACACTTCGCTACATACTATAAAATTAAGAAAAAAAAACATTAGAAGTTATTATTCAATGCTATCTTTGGTATTCTATAACTTTAGCAATTTACTAAGGATTTCTATTCTCTACTACAATATATGACTTCTGTCTTTGTGAGTTTAAGGTAAGATATATGGAGTCATATGGTCATACGATATATAGCGTCATATAGAGATATATGATGTGCTTTAGGCCAAATTAGGTTAAACTTCATTAATTACCATCAACAACAACGTTCCAAATGTGCCCAGTCTTCTGCATTGCCATCAGATGTTCACTGTGAACGTTGCTGTCCATTCTCCTCAGCTCCTTCCAGTGAGCCCACTGGTCTGTGTGTTGATGACATCAGCGACACCACAGTGTCTCTGAAATGGAGGATTCCAGAGAGAGTCGGCTCGGCGCCCATCGACGGCTATGGAGTCGAGTACTGTATTGAGGGCTGTAAGTATGCACGTGTGTCTGGGAGCTTTCATGGGAGGAGACCTTGGGGGCATGAATAAGAAAAAGATGGAGATCTATAAGTAGTGCGTCTTTATTTTTTTTGTACGACACCCTGAAACAATGGGTGAGTTTCTATGGGTGCATGAAGAGCATCTGGTATTTAAACGTAAATTCAATAAACGCATTAATTAATAAAATGCATTATCTGTTTTATATTAGCCATTTTGAGGCACAGCCCTGATACACTATCACTGTTATATAAATGAGACCTTGCACCAAAATTTTGGTCATATTTCTGCCATTTCCTCTGATCCTCAGTTATTACTTTTGATATTAATCTCTACATTACATTAACCTGCTAAATATACTTTCGTTAGACCTACCTTACATAATTCACATGGTCATTTAAAAATAAAACTTTCAGTAATGCTTTGTATTATTGGTTTTGTTCTGTAGAACATTCAAGAACACTATATGTATTTGTGTGGTTTTTCGTTGCAAGGGTTTTTATTTATACGAATGTTCTTCATACGAGTACATCAACCTAAAATACTTTTACCCCTGATCAACTGGTGTGAGTCATGTTGAGGGACTTGTACAGAATCACCATATCACAATCATCTCTTCTACCGTCTTATTTTGATCCGTGTGTACGATTGAACCAGCACAGTGGGCCAGGCGATGGCCTGGACTCCAAGCAGTTCTCTGGCATTTCATATTCCTCCCCCTCTTATCTAGCGGAGGAGTGGCTCCCGGCCTTCGAGGGCCTCACTGAAAGAACCTCCGTGGTGATCCGTGACCTGCCGACAGGAGAGAAGGTCCAGTTCCGTGTGCGGGCGTATAACGTGGCAGGTCCTAGTGCCCCCGCAACTCTGCCCCACGCCATCACCGTGCGCGAAATCATGCGTGAGTACAGCACGCGCGGACATGAACACAAACCTGCTTCAGGCTTCACTCTGTGGGATGACCTGATTCTCAAATATCGTTTCACAAAAACATTACTTTGGGTTGCTTTGGGATTTATCTGTTAAAATGTCAATATTACATAATACACTGTACATGTATGAATATTAGAATATTACTAAATATGACAATATTTCTTCAAGATTCCCAAGATTTCCTATCCTTCATTAAAGAATATGGTGCCATAAAAATGTAACTACTGAGCTGGCACACAGAAAACAGCTGTTATGACATGGTTCAACTGACTTTAGTGCAGAATTTTATAGGGCACTTTCCAAATGACTTTTCTTGTTTTAATCGAATAATTCCATTTACTGCTGTAATCAACATGATGTTCCTGATCAGTGCCAGCTTCTAGCTTTGGAAATCATTGTCAGTAACAATATAGAGATATAGAGGATTTGGTTAAAGCACAGATACAACGCTTTAACTTTGTATTAATGCTTTGCATCTACTGCAAATCCTGTAGTAAACTGCATCTGGCCTGTAAGCTCCGGAAGTGCCAACTGTTCTATAACAGACTAATCTAATAAGCGCCTTTCCACAAGTAGATTATAGATTCACTGCCTTTGTCTGATGACTTTTCCTGAATCAGGTGCTTGTAAACAATGAGTTGCACAGCCTTGGGTTAAAATAACCCACATGAGTCATTGTCTATCTTTTTCCATAAACCACTTGAGCAAACTGCATTATTAGGCTTTAAAGTGGCACTTTATGTTCCTCACGCCATTTCTTCTGATTTGCACTGAAGTGCTATATTGTTTTGCTGCTCCTGCATCTGTGATAATTTTGACACTAGGGTTGATGGTAATCGCCTCACTGGCGCCCCTGCAGGTCGCTCAGGGGCTTGCGCTTTCTGCAGCTGGGCCCTGAGGCTCTTCCTTTCACTTGGCCTGGCACTAAAAGGCCTTGCTCTTTGTCTGCACCCTAAAACCTAATGTAACACCTGCCCTGGCAGAGACAAGCTCATGAATAGATGATATATATTACACATTAATTGGCAATAAGATGGTGAACGGCACATTAACGGCCACAAAAGCAGAGCTGACAAATTAGCTGAAGTGATGGGTGAATGCTCAAACGTCAGTTCACTTGTGATTAAAGCTGTATCATATGTAACCACATGCATTCGTACAGCACGGCAAACACGGGTGTGGCTAAGGTTAGATGGGCAGCATGGATTTAGTTCCTAAACATCTCCAATCCCATGACTACTGCTTTGAGAAGGAAAAGCAACACGGGTGTATTTTAAGGAACATACACACACACACACACACACACACACACACACACACACACACACTTTGCACTCAGAGATGTTAAGCGCTTATCTACCAGAGATCCCTACCGCCACCTAGATGATGCAAATTAAAATGCTCTGTGGAGAGCTGCCTATCATTGTATTCTCATGCACAGGATAACCTTTATATATATTTTTTTCCAAAAATAGTGTCAAGAGATTCAGATGCATGTTGAGTGTATTCGTTTCCCGCCAGCTCTGACATTTCTCTTCATCCAATCAGAGCGTCCCAAAATTTGGATCCCTCGCAATCTCCGCCAAACACTCATCAAGAAAGTCGGAGAGACCGTTAATCTGGTGATCCCTTTCCAGGTGAGCACTCAAGATCCCAGTCACTAAGTACCAACGAACACATCATCTGAGCAACCCCAAAATATTGCACAATACAAAGCCTCATCTGTTACTGTGTCCAGAGCCACTGTCCTGGCTGTCCTCTTGACATAGCTTTTGGCCTCCAACTACAGTGCAGTTAGCCAGACTGATACTCTAAGCCGGGTGGGCTTTCATTGCTGAGTTTATGAGGGGGTCAGTAAGGGTAGAATGAACCCATGTTCCTTGTCACCGTTATACTATAATAACAAGGGCTCTGTGCGGCCGAACCTCGGTGAGACGAGCCGTATACAGATGGCAGCTTGATAAATGTCAGTGACAAGGATCCAAACAGCAGCTGTGAAGGTACCATGGGGAACTCTGTTGCTCAAAAACAGTGGGTCAATTCACAGGCACATGCATGTGGACTGGTCCCTAGCCAGTCTGACAGTGATGCAGCCATTAGGATTCCTGTAAGCCTATAAGACTATTCATTTAAAATACCAGTATGATGCTGCTTTTCACATTCACATCGTCATTGAGTTTCGAATAGCTATTTGTAGGAGCACTGTCAGTGTGGTATGTGGCAATGTTATTTGGCACAGAAAATATATAGGCTATATAAGTTTAAGGGGTTAAAGCTAATCATTTAGCATAAGGTTAATGGGTTTGTGGCTATTATATGGTTTAAAATTGGTTTTAAGATATTAATCAAACAGAAGCAGTTGATCAATACCTGTTGGCCAATGGTCTAGTCCTGTGAAGGAGACATGCAGGCTTGACAGAACTCAGGCATACTGTAATCTTAAGGCCTTCAATTCTAGTCTGCACTGCAACTCTCACCTAGCCTTCTCAATCCATCACAGATTCACGTTAATGCAGATTTTTAAGTCAAATGTTTTTGTCACGTTCAGTTCTCTGTCTTCCATCTTCTCCAGGGGAAACCAAGACCAAAGGTGACTTGGACGAAAAACGGTGAACCTCTTGACCCAAAACAAGTGAGCGTGAGGAACAGCGACACAGACAGCATCTTCTTCATCAGGAGGACAGAACGCAAGGACTCGGGCATCTATGAACTCCAAGTGCAGATTGAGAATGTGGAAGACAAGGCCAGTGTGACCATTCAGATTGTGGGTGAGTCTCTGCTCTAATATCATTCAATCACTTCAGAGACTACAGGCTTCTCATATTTTCAGTATTTCCAGGTCCACATGAATCCATATATCTTGCTTCAATCCATATCCTCTGAAATTGGATTTTTTTTCATTTCATTTGTTTCAATTTATTCCCTCAAAACATTGTAGATTGTTTCCTGAATCTGTGTATGATCTGTTCAGTCTATATCCAATTTAAGTTCAGTTTTTTATTCCTCTGAAAAAATAACTTTGGTTTAAAAACCATGGATTCGAAACACGAATTCTCATTTTCTTTCTCATTCTTAAAGCAAAAATGGGAATAACAAAGAATCAAGATCTAAAAAGGAACCCCTACTGAACTAATATCAGCACATAAAGTTCACCAGCATGGGAAAATAGATTTTGAACCTGAAACATTTAGCTAACAGACATAATTGCAAAACCTGGCATCATTGAAGCAGTCCACGTCTGCTCTGTGATTGTTCAAATTAGAGACACTATTTTGCTGGTTTTACAAGAGTTATGGCAAACTGCAGAACATTAATAACACAGTTTGGCTGAGCTTAAACTCCTGGGTGTAAGTATATATAAACATAATAATATGTAATGTATCTGTTTATTGGTATATTTAATGTTTTTTTATGTTTTTGATTTTTTTTCAAAACATTGAATTGAATTATAAAACAGGGTATCTCAAAATTAAGGAAACATTCATATAAAATTAATATACTCTGTAAAGATAGAGTGTTGTTCATCTTAAAGAATTGTTGTTGCTTGTGCTAGCATTCAGCCAAATGTTTGGGTGAAAGTTCATCTGGAATAGGAGAAAAGGACATTGCTTTGAATGTCTACGAAAGAGTTGGAAAACTCCCGTTTGTAACTGGAGTGTGTGGGCTTCTGGGGCATGTAGTGAATCATGGTGTGGTTCCCTCCTTTCTCTCTGCCAGACCTACCAGGACCTCCTCAGAACCTGAAACTGGTGGATGTGTGGGGTTTTAACGTGGCGTTGGAGTGGAAACCACCCAAGGACAATGGAAACTGTGACATAACCGGCTACACCATCCAAAAGGCAGATAAGAAGACCATGGTCAGTGCAAAATAGCACAGGTTTAGTTTTTACCTCATGAAGTAATGCAACACGAAGGCAATTGTGCCAAGTGGTATTAGTGGTTAAGTAGGGGTTAGTGAGGGGTATCTTACTCTTTAGAGACTAGAATTTGGGGCTACTAATACAGGCTATTAGAAGATAATAGAAGATAACAGAAGATACAGTAACATAGTGACAATATTTATGACACTATCTGTTTCAAATCCTGCCAAGGTAAAGCTTCAGGTCATAGGCATTATGTCCTGATCCTGGTCCTGATATATTGCTAGTTTCATCATAAATCTCCAGGCTAGATTAATTGATCATTTTGGCCTTAGATATTAGTGCTATAAGTGACTTTCCAGTTGGCTTTAAGGGCTCTAGGCAGCTAAGCTCTCAAACACATCGCTATAATTGCATATGTATGTACACTATGCACACAGAGGAGGTGGGCACAGAGGAGGTGGAATAACACACCATTGGCCACATGCACTGGATGCCTCTGTGTGTGAGAAGTAGCACATTCAGAGCATCTGGAGACCAAAGCTCCAAAATGACCTTCACTCTCACTGCACTGCATCTGTGACCTTCAGCAACCGCCCGCCCGCCTGCTCGCCGTCTCCAGTGGCCTTGGCCTCATTTAAGAGCTGGCAGTACACTGTGCCTATCACCCGATTGTTATACAGGGCCACGGAGTTTGGTGGCTAAACAAAGAAGGATCTCGTTACGAGATTCACCACTCATCATTACTAGGCCCAATTTATTCCTGGCTGTGCGTTCAGGACAATGGTCTAGGGAGGCTGAGGATCATCACGTTTCACAGGACAATATCTCAATCAGAAATCAGAGATGCCCCCACTGCTAAATATAAAAGCACTTTAGGCCCCTGGTCTCGGAATGTGTTCATAGGCTGCCATTTTATTCCCATCTACCACTTCTGTCCGCATTGTCGTGTTAATAGCATTAGGCTTCATAAATGCATATAGTGATAATGCAGTACTGTATAGGCTAGATCTTTATGAAGTGTGTAATCTAATTTTCATGCCATTATAAAGTTTATATATTGTCTGTATTGTTTCTATATAGTCTAATATGTTTAGACAAACGACAATGGCAGATGAAGATTAAACTAAAATAGTATTTAAGAGTTTTATGTCTTTACATCCACATTGTGTAAATGCTGTTGGGAGACCTCAGTACCTCACCTATACTGGGTCTGTGTCATTCAATAACTTGATAATCAGGGATGTTTGTCAACATGAATTATGTACATCACAATACACATCGCATTCTGTTACCTATAACCTTATTTTTGTCCAGGTTTTGTCACTGCCAGATGTGTAGATCACATTTCTGCTGCTGTATATTGTGTGTATGTGCCCACTTGTTCTCTGAAAGGATCGGTTGGTTGTAAATGCATTGTGATTGTCTGTCGGACACTGTGTGATGTGCATGTATGTACATGTTTGTACAGGAATGGTACACCGTTTTTGAGCAGTATCGCCGCACCCACTGCGTGGTGTCTGACCTGATCATGGGAAACGAGTATGTGTTCCGGGTGTTTTCTATGAACGTAGTAGGCCTCAGCCCAGAGCCCTGCATCTCAAAAGACAGCGCCTATATCCAGAAAACCGGTGAGAGCACACAAATGACTGTAAATAGTTATTTATATTATAAATATTTTTATTATAGTGTAGACTGAGAATCAGATCTGGATTAAAGTACTGATTTGAATTTTTGGTATTGCCTCTGGTCTTAGTCTCCCAAGGACTGAAGAATGTGTTTTACTGCACCTGTAGGTACAATGACATCTTGTTCCACACTTAGGTATGGAGTATAAGCCGCCCTCCTACAAAGAGCACGACTTCTCAGAGGCACCCAAGTTCACACACCCCCTGGTGAACCGCTCCGTCATCGCAGGGTATTTCGCCACACTGAGCTGCTCTGTAAGAGGTATACCTAAGGTGAGTCAATTAGGCAAGTCTGCACCTTGACATCAAAAGGTCAAAGAGCATTATCTGGCCTATGACATCGTTATTAGAGCAGGCCGGGCTGTGCAAGCTGTTCCGTGTGCTAACATTACGGTGCTGAAGGAAGCACCAGTTCTGGAATGCCACTGGCTAAAGAATATGATCTAAACTGAAATCTGGAAAAGCACTTTCTAGATTTTCACTGACTCGTGATTATATAGGAAAAAAAATACTTATTCGGTCGTCCTGAAAATGGTTTGTGTCTGGAACCCACACGGCCAGCTGAGATTGCTGGACTTTTGAGACTCTCCTCTTGTATCTTCTCAGCCCAAAATAACATGGTATAAGAATAAGATGGACATCTCAAACGAGGCGAAGTACCGCATGTTCAGCAAGCAGGGGGTCCTGACCCTGGAGATCCGGAAACCGTGTCCATTTGACGGAGGCGTTTACACATGTAAAGCGGTTAATGCCAGCGGAGAAGACACGGTGGAGTGTAAGCTGGAGGTTCGGCGTAAGTGTCTTCACCCCGTTTCCTGTTGCACGCACGGACACACACAAACATTGCTGTCTTATCTGTTTGCATGTTCTTTTGAATTTTCTGCAAGGCTGCCCTGCCAGGCCTAATGTAAGAGTCAAGTCTTATGACTTTATTCTAAATCTGTTTCCCTGATGCACATTAGGTCCATAACGAAGACAGATCTTCATTGGTGAATCGCAATTAACAATGAAAATTAGTCCTGAACTAGGCATAAATTATGCATGGGAAACAATACATTAGACTGCTGGCTGTGTGTGTTTATATCAATACATCCCAATGAAACATGGAACTTCATGTTTTATATCAAATGTCCTTGTTTCATTTGGGATTATTAACATTTTTAACTGGACTGTAAAATGCATCTCAGTGTACATTCCAAAGACGCAGTATGGATCAGTTTCTCCAGATCCATAGATCCTGAAGCGTGCCACTGTAACCTTCCTTCTTGCTGTTTTCTTCTCCTCATTGGTTCATGCCAGCGCGTGAATAGAGTCAGGCTTGTTCTGTGTGAAATGTTGTGAAGGTAAGCCCACCACCACTGTGCAGCTGGTCCAATAATGCAGTCACTCTTTCTTTCACCAGCAGTTTTTGAAGTATTTCAAAATGTGCTTGCAAATGCCCAAGATGTGAACAGCAAGTGTTTCTTAAATTGAGAAATGACTAGTGAATTGTGGGCACTTAAAATATTCTTATTTAGGATACATCAATTAAATATCAACTTAAATATATTAGAAACAAGCCTAATATATCTGGACAGTTTTACTGATTTATTCTCAGGACACATTTGTTGAATTATGAAGTAAATAAATAAAGTACGGTATGGAGGAAGTGTATCTTCAGTAATACTTACCCTTTTGTGTTTGTGTGTGCATTCATACAGCTGAAAATCTAACATTTATGATATGATTATCATAATAATGAAATTTGCATAGCCTGAAATTAATTTCAGTTAACTTTTATTACTTTCATATATTTTATGTTTATAAGCCTTTGTGCTTGAAAAGAGTCATCTCGATATGCTACATTAATAATCCCTGAAGAGTTAGCAATGTTCATTTTGTATTTAATGAACACCAAGTACTAAGTCATAAAAGTCAAGCCTTTTTAAATTCTGAATTAAAAATCAATTTTATGTCCTTGCATTGCAGCTCAGGTCATGAAAGAGGATATCAAGAAGTGATAGACACACAGACTTGTTTGGACACAGTGGGACAAACACGGTTTTCCTTCAGTACCCCAAACTCAAAGCTGAACTCAGGACATGCGAGAGGTCAAACTGCAGAGTAGAAAGATTTCATCGTCTCCGTTTGCTTGGTTCACCCATGTTCATGCCCGTATGCCACATTTTTCATGCATCATCATAAATGTGATCTTTAGCATTTTCACTCATCAGCTTTGCTTGTTGTCATGTTCATTTCATTTGGCAGAGGTAAAAATGGTTGATCACTGTGCAGTGTAATCACCAGCAAACACCATGTGCCTCACTCTTAGTTTTAGTTTTATCTGGTGTATTCGTTCACCTTACAATGTGTTATTATATCATTAAACAGGTCAGCTGACTGGTGCACAGACTCTGGCTGGCCTTTCTTGAACAATGCGACTCGAGTTTAATGCCCAGATCATAAATCATCTTTTATTTCCAACTAACAAAAGGGATCTTCACACACACAAATAGCACTGGTAGTATGGTTAGAATACTAATTGAGGAGTTCTATAAATGCTGATCCATCAAATAAGGATTATACTCCCAATGCTTTACTGAACTAATGCTACACTGAGCTTGCACCTGAATCCCAAACCACGCACTTAAGTTGAAGCCAAAGCAGGTAAACAGTGTGATCACAGCCCACACAGAAGCACCAGCTATCAAACAAGCTCAAAGTATTAATGCCCAAAGCCCAAGGAAAGCCAATCTAAACATGTCCATGGACAGAGTGCATTTGTAAGCATTAAAAGCATGCTGTCCCCGCATGGAAGGATACATGTGGAATTGTCCCACGTGAGAGGACACAGACAGGGAACCATGGCGTGAGATCCATGAAGGACAGTGTCAGGATTAGAGGTGGCAGTGAATAAACTATTCCCTGTTTAAAAGAGGCACGATGAATAATGACCTGTCATGGTACTTTGCAATGCCACAATTGCATATAACTAAGGTCTGATCATAGTCATGGGTTTAGGTGGTGCTTACGAATACAATCTTATAATTTAGGAAATTAGCTTTCTTGTTTTGTAAGAAAAGTTCAAAACAGAGCACCCCAAGCACTGGAAATAGGAGTGTCAGTGTACAAAGCCTGTCAATCAACAGTGGCAAGTTATTATAGCAAAGGGGTGGGGATGCTGGATGTAATGATGTGAGAAGAGACAAAAACAGGATGAAGGTGAAATGTGCTTCTGGACATCAGTATGGATAACATCCTAAACATGTTTGAGATTGCATTTATCACCTCAGGCCAGACCTGCAATACCACTTATCGCTTCGTCCGTCAGTCCTTCAGTATATTGTTACCTTGGCAACATTGTTTTACTTTTATTTTGTTTTAGAAGCGTAGCAGTGCTTTTGTTAGGCATCACTGATCCTCTGGATTTTGCCATCAAAAGGTAAAAGAAACCAAACATGAGAAACATCTTTTTGTAATTACCCACCATTTGAATGACGTTGCTTGGACATATAGATGCACAAGGCTGTAAATAAACAGATTCAGGGAGGGGTTGCAGCACTGCAGACCCATCTGTCAGACTGGCATCACGCCTATTCAACATTAACACTTCACATTTTATATGGAGTGGGACTTCTCCAAAAGTTACTTACAGACCTCAGGGGTGAAGCTAAGATGTCCTCAGGAGCACAAGACAAATCTGTACTAACAAATGATATGAGGTAACCTGTGACCACTGTGGCGAGGAGTGTGGGTGACAACTGTAGCATTGTTTAATTTTTAAGGGTATTTTTTCCATTAACCAATATTGGACATTATCTAATTTCAACATCTTTAGCTGGAATAGTTCAGGGAACAGGCACTTGTATAGGTCTCATTTTGCTTCATAATGTATTTTCACCCCAACACTTTGTTTTATTTGTAAGGGACAACCAAAGATTGCTACTACACATGCAATCTGCACCTGCAGAAACTATGCATATGCAAATTTAAATCTTAAACTGCATTATTTTCAAACAACATAAAATTAAGATTTCAGGACCTTTCCTTACAATTGTACACTATCTTAAAGTGCCCTCTAGTGGTGAGGACTTAACTAGTACAGTTAGTAGGACATAAACTGCTAATATATTGTGCAAAATTCCTGCCTGCATGCCTGAAACTTCACCTGCACTGCTAACTTCATGATCCCATCTTTATATAATCCCATCTTTTTCTTTCTCTTCACTGTGGTAATATTTTAAACCACACAATCACTTCCTGACTCCTGCACTCATGTATACTCTTATCTTGGTTCTTTAAATGCAACCCAGAAGCCAGGAAGAGCTCCAACACATTCCCCAAATTCGTTAGCCTTCCCCTTATACATTAACATCACCTGATGCTATAGCATCCTTTGAAGTATGAAGGGAATTTGATTCATTAGTTGACATGCATGAGAACTACACACAACTTGTGTGAAGGCAACTCAAATAACAGACAAACCCAGAGGCCAATATTCCTCTGTCATTTATTGTGTGCAGCTTCAAATGTCATTACTTTGAAGTAATGCTAAGAAGTAATCCTTCGTAATTCTATACATCCACATTAAATGGAACACACCAGGACAGGAAGTGTCAAATGATATAACATTAGGTTAATTTAAGTAACAGTCCCAATCTAGCATACAGGACATTCAACATGATATCAAATACTTCTCATAAAGGCTGCAGGTTTGGTCTTTGTACTCGAAAATGAAGGGAAAGCAATACAAATCATCATTAGGAAAAAATCTCATGAAAAAAAATAGTTTATCAAAAAGGGGATCAATATCAGAAGAAAATGCAATTACAAAAATACTCAGTAGTCGCTCCCCCCTAGCCCCTCCCCCCAAAAGTGGACAATGATGAGGACTTAAGAGGAGTGAATGACCCGGGGTGTGGTTGGGGGAGGGGGGGTTAAAGGAGCAAGTCTTATTGCTTTAGTGGAATAACAGGTGGTAAAATGTTTCATCATGGAAAGGTAGAGAAGGGGAAATGCAACCTGAGCTCTTCTAAAACTTCAGAGAACAAAGTGTTCAATCCATCCCCTTCACCAACTTTTTAAGAACACTTTCAAAGGTTTTGATCACATGACCACTTCTCTTACGCAAGAGATCAGACCGCCCCTTCTCCCACCCGCCCTTTCTCCAAGCACCAAAGCATCAGTGAGCTCTCGATGATTCATGAGCATCTAGAATTAGAAACATGCTAAATATTTTATGAGAGACAGAGAAAAATAGACAGCTTTTTTCAGCTTGTTAGACACTGAAAATACCTGCATTTCAGGTTAAAAATACATCTTGAGCTTTGCATTTTTTAACATTTTGAAATGAGTACAAGGAGAAAGTTAAGTGTGAAGCTACTCAGTCCTCTCTGCCTTGGGATATTACAACCTTGTAACAGAAATAAATTGTAATGAAAAACAAACAAACAAAAAGGACATTCCTCTTAATGTCCACAGAATGAGGAAACTCAAAAGATGAATGAGAAACTACTGAAGATCATGTTTTCTTTAAGAACCGACTAAAGGGGAGAAAACATACAAAGAAAATTACTGCACATGTGACAGCTAAAAACAATAAACACCTACATGTAATTAAACTCTCATGAAGGGGTAGGCTGGATCAGTACAACTGCTTGGCCCATTTTTCTACTTTTAGGGGAGGGGGGGAATGTTAGAGCTTGTGTAGCATCCTGCATTCTTATATGACATTACTGCTTCATGACCATGTATGATGGTGAGCGTAAATGGGATTTTTGTTCTAAAAGCACTGTGCCTGCTAGCAAACTAGGACATAAGTAATAAAAACAGGACATCCCAGACAAGCCCTGATCCAAGGAGGCAATGACTACAGCGCCATGCTAAAAGACCTGCATGAAGATGACCAAGGTCAAACACAATGACCAAGGTCAAACACAACCAGACTCCACAAAACAATCACTTTTTGGTCGCTTTTCTCAGATGAGTTCTTATAAAAATGTACCAAAACAAAAATAAATAATGGAATTGTTAAAAATGTGTCATGTTAGTGTTGTGGCTTATGGAGCATTTGGACCAGTTTAAAAGAGGAAATCGTTGTGATTTTTAAGCAAGCATATAGTCACACAGTCCCAGTCGTGAACATCTTGCATTTTTCTTACCTCCTGAAGCATCTTCAGCTTGTATATGACATTTCATTTAAATATCAAGAGCACATAATAGTGAGGGTCCCCTTCCAAATCTGACCAGTCAATGTCCAGCAGACAGTCTGAGTAAAGCATGTAGTGTACACTGTGTCTACATTAAAAAAATACTAAATAGTGTTCATGCCACAAGAAAATTAGTGTGTTCAAGAACAAGTTGGTGAGGTTCTAGAAAATCCCAGAAAAGGAGAAAAAGAAGTGCCTTGTATGTAACCTGGGCAGAGGAAGAGAGCGAGTGCAGATCAACAGAAGGAGAGGGGGAGAGAGAGAGAGAGAAAGTTACTCTACTGTGGGTAGCTGTTCTGTTGCCTGCGTTTAGCAGATCGCATCTTTTCAAAGCGGGACTCCATCTCTTCCAGCACTTTGGGCGTGTAGCGGACCACCAGCTTGACTGTGCCTTGAGCTGCCTTCAAGAGTTCCACTGCCTTCTCATGGTGCTCCCCCTCCACACTCTGAGGAGGACAGGCAGATACAGAGAAACAGATATGGAGAAAGGCAGAAAGACGAATATAGATACAGAGAAAGACAGAAAAAAATGCATGGGGCGGAAACAGACTTTCAGGTGATAGTGGCAGTATGGGATTACAGCCAGTCTGCCGAGATGAACTAGACTGGCCAGTGGCAACGATTTAGAAAAGGACTTCCAGGTATTACTAACATTAGAGTGTTCATAAAGGCCGGAGTAAACCAGACTCAACCTCTGCAGACTCAAGTTGACCTGCTATTGATATGATGAGACAACTTAAATGATTTTTACATTTAAATATGTAATATTTTGTATTACAACAGATCAAATTCTCCAAAAAGCCAGCAACATATATTAATCCATCATAATAATCAACAGGACATTTACACATCTAGAAAAATCTAACGAGCATGTGGTTATGTCATTACAGCAACGCCTTTTCTACCAGGAATACATTGAGCATTCAATTCCAAGGTACAGTGCTTCAAACTATGAGAGGTGCATTTGTAACGTTGGTGCCAGATCCACGCAGGCTACGTACCACTCCATTAACAGAAAGCAGCTGGTCTCCTCTCTTCAGCCCACCGTGGCGGTCAGCAATGCCTCCGGGGATGATACGGGAAATGTAGATGGGTGAGTTCTGCTCTTTTCCTCCCATGATGTTGAAGCCCAAGCCCTCCTCCGTCTTGGGGAGCTCCACCACGCGGGGGTGTGAGTGGCCCTCACTGGCAGCAAACGCTGCCACCGTGGCCTGGGTAAGGGCGGCAGGCAGGGTGCAGTCAGCCACGGGCCCACAGCAGGACGCACAACAGAGCCCCAGCACAACGCTGCGCAGGCAGACTGCGCTTTGATCTGTTCTCTTTTGGCTTCCAAACCACGACCACATTAACAGAACCTGACCAAGTTTACATCGACCCCGTGATGAAAGGAAACCACAGAGAGAGCAAATACCGCTTTCTGTGAGTTTTCTCCCCGACTTTTTACATCACAAGCAAAAACAAAGTGTGATGATATACGGATTTAATACAAAATGCTTAATTCACACAGTGATTCCAGACCTCTAGGACATTTGCTAAAATACACGCACAAAACAGAAAGAGCATAAACCAGTCACCTTTGCTGTAGCATTGGCTCTGACCTCTGGGGTGCTGTTGATGTCCACGGTCTCGTACACGTGTTCATAAACCTATGTGCACAGAGAACCGGCACAATATGTGAAAAAAACTAAAAACCTCATCTCATCTGGGATTTAGTCAAAATGCTCAAAGAAAAATGGGATTTGTTAGAGGGCTTATTTTTATATTTTAGCTTTTAGCAGTATGCATAGTGAACAGGCCAAGCCTGCAGTCAGGATTCACAAACAGTGTACTGTGATGGTCTAAATCAGGGATGTCAAAGTCAAATACACCGAGGGCCAAAAAACCAAATTTGCTACAAGCCGAGGGCCGGACTGGTTCAATGTTTATTAAAACATATTGAAATGATTGCACATAGCCTATTGAACCAAGACCTAACACAGTGTATATTATTTAATGCTTAAATGAATAAAGCAATATTTTCTTATGGATCTGTCAGTAATTTCAATTGAAAACATTTTTCAACAAGCAAACAGATAAAAACAAACTTCCTTCAAAGAAAACATGTCCTGTACATTAAATGAATAAAGTAATAAAGGTTTGAAAAGTGCTGGAATTTAGGCTAAAGTGCTTGAAAATGCTTGAAATTGTAACAACTTCGTTTCACAACAAATAGCTATCTGACTGAACAGTTTTCTTGTATTACGTTAACAAATACGAGCCTCTTGTAATTCCAGGGCGAAATATGAGAGAACGTGAAGACGTTAAGATTGGGCGTTTTGAAAATAAACAACCATTAAATAATGTGAATAAAAAAGCGAATTATTTCGACTATATGTATAAATATTTAACTTAATTAAGTTTAACTGGTGCGCGCAGTTACAAAATTCGAGAGGTGCACGACCTTGCGAATCGACAGCGTGCGACGCCCTCGTGCACGGGCGGAGCCACTGCGATTACGTCATTTTCGCCGCGCAGACCCTTGCCGCTTGTGTGCGCTGCAGTGACTTCACGGGCTACCGTTGCATTGTGGGGAATGTAGTGTTTGTGCGTGCAAAACACCATCGGGCAGCTGTGGCCTGAGGGCCGGTTCTAATAGTAATAATATCATCCAGGGGGCCATAGATAATCAATTCGGGCCTTGACTTTGACATATGTGGTCTAAATAATACTTTCTGAAGTAACTGAACTCTGAGAAGAATGTGTCTTATATGGGCCAGGAGCCTACTCAAAGCATTTGGAGAGCTACACCTAATCTAAGATCATTACTGATATAACTCAAATCCAGCAGGAATTCAATCCTAGCTTCACACTCCTTCTTTGATATGCTTTGTAAATACAGTCACCAGAGCTGATCTTGAACAACTGAGCAGAGAGAATCAGCTTCAAGTACAGAGCACCGTGGCGAGCGATTCAGCAGCCTCCGTTCTTATCAATTACTGAGGCTTAACTCTCCAATTACACAGTATCTGCTTTAGAACAGCTCAAATTAGATTATTTGTTGGGGGGGGGGGGGTGGAGATGCACATGGCTGGCTCAAGTCTGGGGCCTAATAACAACAATCCAACAGCGTCACACTGTAGTACAGGGCGAACTCATTTACAATCATGTAGATCTGAGGGGTACAATAAGCTGGACTCTCCCTTTCATGTGGGCTAATGGGTATCCAGAGCTTTAAGTGCTTATATGAAGTTGGAATATTGTTGCAGCGATAATCTGTCTGTTACTTACAGAAATCCATCTTATACTCCTACAGGGTCATGTGAATTCTACTGCAGATTTTTTTTATCCTGCTGCTGACAAAACATTATGGCTATTTGGCTTTAGGGTGAAATTTCAGGATGAACCTAAAATGCACTCTAACCTTTATGGGTGACCTTATCCAAACCGAATGCACATGTTCAATTGTTCAATGTTTCAGTACTGTTTGCACAATTTGCTGTTCTCTACCAAGGAGCTTAACGGCAAAATTCACAACAGGTGTTTGATCCATGAATCGACCAATACATTTCCGGGTTCAGTAACAATTAATATTTAAACAGTGCTGTTCATCATGCTGTTCACATTTTGACATCTTAAGATCAAGACGACACCCAACAATTGATCGTCACTGCGAGGTTTCAAACAGGACGTTCTTAGAGGGACGTGGCCACTGAGCTCAGAGTGTCAGAGTGTCATCAGCAGGTTGCAACAGACACACAGAAAGACATAGAATTGGACGTCCTTTGACCACATCCCACACAGATGACTGCTTCATTGTGAACAGTACTCTGTGGAACCGGATGATGAATGCTACACAACTCCAGGCACGTTTAAGGGAAGAGAGAGGCACACAAGAGTCATGTCAGACCATTTGAAACCATTTACATGAGAGTGGTGTGTGCGCTAGACGACACAGGCGTCATCATCTTGCATGGGCCAGGGAGCATTTGGACGAGGGACCAATAGACCTCAGTGCTGTTCACTGATGAAAGTCGATTCACACTGAGCAGAAATGATGAACACCGACGATGGTGGAGGCATGAAGGAGATCGCAATGCATCAGCTACTGTTGTCATTAGATGAGCCTTTGGTGGTGGTGGTGGTAGTGTGGACAGGTGTCTCTAGTCAATATAGAACTGCCTGGGGTACCTCAAATGGAGTAGCCTGCACTTTCTCCACACCTGAATTCCATAGAAAACCAATGGGATGAGCTGAATCACCATGTAGAGGCTCGTAACTCTGTACTCTGAGGGCCCCTCAAGACGAGTGAGACACCATGCCTCAGCAGACAATATGTCGACTTGAGAACAGCATGAGACATCATCAAGCTGAAATTTATGCTCAAGGCCACATGACAAGTTATTGAGGCACTGAGATTTTTTATTGCAGTAAACCCACCACTGTAGTCGGTTTTTGTTTCGATAAACTGTTTGAGATGAGGAAATCATTATTGTATGCTTCAACATTCTACTTTCATGATATATCCCTGTAGTGTGAACTTTTTATGTTTTCCATAAATTTCACCCAAAAGCCAAATATTAGTGTGTGTGTGTGTCATTATATATATATATATATATATATATATATATATATATATATATATATATATATATATATATATATGCATACAAGTGGATCTTTGAGCATCAGTTTTTTTGGTCTCTAGCTAATTCAGGGGGGTAAAAAAAAAAAAAAAAAAAAAAACGATGACAGATGACAAAGCAGCAGGGTAGAAGTGACTGGGCTGCCAGCAAAGTCTCAGGCTCACTACATGGGCAGTTCCTTCCATCTGAGACCCTTGTGTCCTTGACAGGAAGGAAGGAAGGAAGGAATAGTGAAGGCTGAAAACAGACATTTCACATGTAGCTTTTAAAAAATGAAAATAACAAATTAACTATCCAACTGTGATAATGACTTTAATATTGTTGACGAGAAAAATATTTAGGACATCTTTAGAACTGAGCAAAAAATTTCAGTTTTTATAGCACTGGTCGGTTTACTGTGCACTGTGTTGAGATGAAGAAATAGAAGCAAAGTTGCAATAGATGCTAGCCAATGCAATCTATCACAGAAAGCATAGGTAACATATCACCACCCACTTACAGAACCTGGAAAAAGAGAACACCTTACATAATACATATGCTTCTGACTTACAGATCACAAAATGCAAACATTCTAAGCATTTTTCAGGATCTCAGAGAACTGTAAACTGCAAAGAGGTTAAAACAGATGAAATGTGACAATGGCACTGCGCTACGTCAGCTTACCTCTCGTACAGCATTGCAGAACTCACTTTGCAAAACCCTCTGCAGGGCTTGCAGCTTCTGGGGAGGCACTTCCCCCGTTCTCTGGAGCTTGTCCAGCAACTCAATCGCACGGGAGATGTCTGTGGATGGAAGCTGTTTGTGAGATAAGACCTAACCACCAGCTAGGCCCACCATTTGACTTTCGCCATCTGGAGATGCAGTTTTGGCATGGAAAACTAGCCACGATTCCTGGTGAAAGGCTGTAACAACCATGCTATTATTTATTTATTTTTTAATGTTACAATATTTCCCTCAGGCAATTTACAAGACATCACGTTGCCAAAAACATTCTGACTGGTATTTCAGGATTGTCTTGCAGGACCTTGCAACCAAATGTAAATAAAACTGCATTAAACGTGTGTCCGTCTGTAGTTTGTCCGTTTCCCCCAGTATGAAGCAGTTTACATGAATCTACATAATCAATGCTCCATATCTGATCAGGTGGTGCTGGCTAACTGGACACCATCAACATGGTCCACATTACATTTCTTCGAGGTGTTAAATCATATATATCGCTAGCTACAGGAAGGGGTGTTGGATGAAGACAAACCATGCTATTTAAACAATACATTTCAAATTACAACGTTTAAACTAAGGTTTAGTCACGACCTGGAAATAGTCTGGTGTGTGTGTGTATATATATATATATATATATATATATATATATATATATATATATATATATTTACATGTTAAGTCACATATGGACTCACTGGCTTCAACAAATCCTTGGTAGGTTCAACACCTGTCAAATAAAAACTGGTACTCAACTCTGGAAAAAACACGACACTGTTCCGTTTAAACGTCGTTAAATAAAATTAATCGCGAAGAAGCTTAGCAAGTTGTTACCTGGCTAGCTAACGTATCTGGGCGATAATATGGTCGATAAACGTTACGAGGCTGGCGTAACGTCTTCACACGGCTAGCTAGCCCAGCCAGCCGTGAATGTAGAAACCTCACAAGAATATTAGCGGTGTAATATAATATTCAGAGGTGTAATATACCACGTACCCCTTTCTAGTCGCACAGGTTCCCCCAACGAGGCCATTGTAGCCCGAGATACTCCACTTTTAACTGGGAAAAGCTCGGTGTGAGGAGCGCCGTGTCGGCCGCCAGCTAGCTCTCTGTGTTTGTAACAGTGTCGCTAATGCGGAGGGATGAGGCCGGTGAGGCTGCTGTCTGCGTACAATATGCGCATATTCATCCTTAATTCCTTCTTTGTGGGATTAATGACACAAACCCACATATAACAACGGGTCTCGTTTGTAGGTGGGGTGCGGAAACGAACATTGACAAGTAAAATAGTTTTAGCTTCCGTTAATAAATAGGTTGTTATCTGTTATCGTGAGCCATCTATGCCAAACCAAGGCACAAGAGCCTGTTTTGCTGGCCTTTTATTAGTTAGCATTACCATCTACTGGCCGTAAAGCATAATTACTATGTACCAAATAATTATGTCACTAGCTATATTATTATTAGGTGACTCTGGACATCAGTAGTGGTAGGCTTATAATAATAATAATAATAATAATAATAATAATAATAATAATAATAATAATAATAATAATAATAGCTTTATTTAAGCACTTTTTATAAATTTATGAAATGCAGCTCAAGTGCTTTACAGGCATAATCAAAAGACAAACAGCTTAACAAAGAATGTTAAAAGGCAGCATTTTATCTAGCTCAGCATAAATTAGGCCTTGCCTAGCATTATAAATATGAAGGCAGGGTTAGCTTGCAGCTGGGAGGAACACAAGGTCTGACGTTATATGACTATCTCAAAATGCACTGATACTAGTGCATGTAGTGCCATATATTCAGATAGCAACACACACACAGTGTGGCCTACTTTTGTGGCAAATGGGACAGGGCTCTTCTGGGCTCTTACCAAGCAGTGATTTGATTTTGAGACCCTTCCAGAATACGTCAGACATTAAGCAGGGTTCTTCACCAGAGTGAACTTTTCTACTGAAAAGGTTAATGGCCTGTATAAAATGAATGTACAGAAATCGTGTTCATTCAGGTCATAACAGTAAAGGCAGTGAGTCATGGGTTAAAAGTTTGTTTGGTTTTATTTTTCAAAGGCTCCTTGTCTACGTTCTACATTTCTTAGGTATGTATAAACCCATAATAAGAATTAGTAAGGACACTGTAATAATATGGGAAAACCATGTACTTCTTTTATGAATGTAGACTTCATCAGAGAGCATAGCTTTCTGACTGAATGTAACATGCATATGCTGTGTCTTATTGTGCAGACACTTCAGATGTTTGTGCTGTGTGATCATCTGTGAGTGAAAGCAGGTGTAGGTCCAGACCTCTTCAAGCCCCCAGAGGGAGTAGAACTGAAGCACTGTATATGAGTACTGAATGCAATGATCCCCTTTCCTTTGACAAAAATAATCTCCCAGTGGTGACAATGGTAGCCTATGACCAGGGACTGGAGGAGACCACAACCAGCTGGAGAATAACTGGTTTCCAGAACTCCATTTGGATGGCTTTAAGTTCCACACTCACAACACTCCTTACCTGAATAGTCCGCCGTGTCCCTTCTGACTTGGGTGAGATGGAGGACGTTGATGGACATGTTAGAGGAGGTCAGGAGAGAAGGTGCTCTGCTTTACATGCTCACACTGGCTTTAACATGGGGGTTGTTTATTTATTTATGGAAAATAATTATTTATAATTATTTAAACTGAAATTCTTTCAATATGAGCATTAAAGTTGCTTCCTTTGCTTATTACTCATATGATTATAAATTTTTGCTGCTGATGTTTTAGTCCATTATGGTCTTGCAGGTCTAAACTAAAGACTAAACCTTTTCATTGACTGTAAATTAGTCTACGATTAGCTGCAAACTGTAACAGTAACTAGGAAATAGGTTCCTTTTAAACAGGTAAGGTACTAAGGTAATAAATGAAAGATAATCCTGTCTTCTCCAAAGTCTGTTCTGATTTTAAACCTGCAAAGGGAGAGCTCAAACTTTATTGACATTGGTTTTGTTTTTCAGTTGCCTATAGTCATTTTTATTTCTTCAAATATTTCAATTTAATATTGCAAACAACTTCACAACATACAAAATGAATTAT